>NW_019385125.1:179639-226286 GCF_000671375.1 Centruroides sculpturatus | reverse complement strand
GTTCAGGAGTTTACCAACACTCATTATTCAAACAGAGCCGAGGCCAACAGGATCAATGATCTCTACAACGACACCCTTACCCGTCATTTCCGACAGGTGTTGAAGAAGAGAGAGAAACAGACCACCTTGGACATGTTTTTCAAGAAGCAAGCTGCCAAAAAACAAAGGATGAAACAAGAGGAGATGACCCTGCAAGCTCCGCTAGCCTCCCCTGAATCTGACTCCGATTAAAAAACAATAAAAAGAGACTTGCTGCAATGTGTAAAAAGTCTGTATCTGTATGAATGTGTAAAGAAAGTGTTCCTTCACCTCCTCCTCACAACATCTGACTACCCGGCATAATTGGTGACTGCTCCATTTTCATTTATTTTATGGTACAGTACGGTTATTTTATGCTGCGGAACGAATTATATGTTTTAACATGTATTTATATGGGAAAATGCATTTCGTATACGGACTTTTCACTTAACGGACGTGCACCTGGAACGCATTAAGTACGTTATACGAGGCACCACTGTATATACGAAAATATTTCAAAACGAAAAAATAACTTATTCAAACAGGGAAACATTCAAGTATTGTATAAGTAGTATGTAAAGGAGTAGTGGTTTGTATCTGCTGATTGCTGACGTTAGGGAATGGAAGGTAAATCTTTGATGTAAGATTGCACCTGTCGTTTCCCCACTCCACGCAAACATGTCTGAGATATTTGCGAATGTTTTAACTTCTGGCTTGTAGGGACGAGTACCTTCATTTCTGATGACTTTACTTTAGTTTTGGAAAGGGTTAGAAGGCAGTGGTATTTCCTTTAAGGAGATGAAAAGAAGTGAGAAGGTCATAGACGGAAGGAAAGGCATTGATGGCAGGGCCAAGGGGATGAAAATGTGAAAGAGAAGTTGGAAGAGGAAGGAGAGGACATGAACCTCATCAGATGCTTTTTTTAAACAGATACATAATACACATCATAAAAATACATAAAGTAAACAGATAAACATTACAATTGGATTATTTACAAGGATTACATATGATTGGGGCTGTACAGTTGGCATTCAGAGATAAGGAGGTACTGTACAGTACTAACGTCGGTAATTACATAGAGTCGGATGTAAACAGACCCGCGTAATCGACGAAGCATAGCACAATGCTGGACGTCCTTGCTTTGACAGCATGAGACAGCGATACATAGTGGTTATACAATTTACCAGTTACATAAAATTAGATGAGCGCAAAAAATGGACAAAGAGAGCAGCAGGGCTACAGGGATGTTACAAGTTCGCAGTAAGTATATTTCTGATGACTGGAGATAATGGGAATCAAAAAAGGGCAATTTGTGCTTATGTCAATTGCCCCATACATTATAACTTGTATTCCATTTACGACGCTTCCTTTAGAAATCCTTCAGGCAGCTTCCAATTTTCTTCTTACCGTAAATTGGAAGCTGCCTGTATTTAAATTAAATATAAAATATAATAAAGTTATAATATTCATTCAAAATGCAATAAAATTAATAAAATTAGATTATGTAATCTACAAGTTCAATTGGTTTCACTTGAATTTTTGTTTATATTATCATGTTTCTTAATTAATTTATAAATTTTATATTACGTATTAGCAATTTATTTAAATTAATTTTCATAAAACATAAATTAAAAAATTTTGCCATTATAAGTTCTAAAATTGGAATTTAAGTTTTTAAGAACATTTCTGGAATAAAATTTAGGGATTGAACAAGAGTTCAGAAAAGTGCTTTATAACAACAGTTCTTAAAGTTTTTATTGTAAAATTATATTCATGTACTAAAGTCCGTCCTTAACCGTCCTAAAAATCATGTGTAGGCTCAATTCACATGTGAACTGCAAAATACCACTTATTTCTTAGATAGACGTATATAGGAGAAAACGCGATTTTTGAGTACAGTATTTAGTGTAACTTACAAGTTGTTTTTGCTCAGAAAAAAAATCAGCATTGGCTACATCCCTTTATTAGTTCAATTTTAAGAGGAAGATTTTATTTCTTCACTATTTTCCTTTTCATTAAATATTTCAGAAAACAGCCTGAAAATGTTAATCCATGCGCTTGTTCCTTTTACGTCGGTCACAATACCCTTCTATTCAGGCCGGATGGCCGAGCGGAGAACAGGTTTAGCTACTGTTGTATGCGGACGTGTGATGGCCTCGCTCCCTGTTTCTAGTTCTGAAAGCATGGGTGACTCGCCCAGTACAACCCGTGCTTTATCGAATGAAGAAATAATGAAGTTACTAAACTTTCCGAATGATATAGACTGGCGGAAGGCCCTACTTTTTGTCGTCGATCCTGGAAACGGTCCTTACAATATTCAAGATTTTGTACCTGAATTCAGAGAAGTCATTGACGTAAAGGATATCATTCATTTTGGCGCATCTGTAGTGACCCATGTATTTACTATCGGGCTTAAAAATGAAGCTACAGCGGAAACTCTTCTGAATAAAGGAACCATTAATGTAAAAGGTAAGCCTTGTAATATAATAAATATAGCAAACCGGAAAATAATAGCCACAATACACTGGCTCCCTCCCGAACTATCCCACGAACTTGTGACGAAACATTTTATAAATTACGGGAGAATAGTAAAATGTGAATACGTTAAATGCAACGTCGAGGGATTAGAGCATATCCTTACAAACAAACGACGGATATGGATAGAACTAAAAAAGGATGTGAACTTAGAATCACTACCATACTTTATTAAAGTCAAAGGTATGTCGGGAGCGGTAATAATAGCCGGCCGTCCCCCGTTATGTTACCGATGTAAAAATAAGGGCCACCTAAGGAGGCAGTGTACTACGCCGAAATGTAAAAAATGCAACAAATTCGGCCATAACGACGATCAATGTTTGGGAGTCACTTTCGCTTCCAAGTTACAAAGTAAAACGGACTGGGCAGAAATTATGGACGACCTCGACAAAGAATGTTCTGGAAGTATCCAGAACAAAGGAAATAGCTCAACTATTGCCGCAGGCATTAACGAGCTTCAAATACCTCTAAACAAAGAGGTAAATGAAGCAGAAGTAAGCGCTGTTCAGAATCAGACAACAACAAGTATTGAAAAAGATGAAACAACAAACTCCCCGGCTGATCCTTACAATAATGAAAATTCGCCACCGCTCCTAATAGCTAAACGGAGGAAAAAAACAAAATTCCTTCCCAATATTAATATTCCTAGAAGTATGATACAGGCAAAAGACCAAGAAAATGACATACTCACCTTACAAAATAAATTCGACTGCCTTATGGAAACGAACGAAATGGAAACAACCTTAGAGAACGATAAATTAGAAGATAACAATAATGATAAGAACACAAAAGAACAGAGTATCAAAACAAACGAACCGGAAGTCATGATAATCCCGCCAGAATGAATAAGCTAAAAATTCTCTCAATAAACATCAACGGTCTAAACAACAAAAATAAACAACAAATCTTTATTCACAAACTTCTTACTAGTAAAATTGACGTTGCATTAACTCAGGAATCAATGCTTAGTGAAAATGAAAATTTTCATCAATTTGCCCGTAACATAAACAAATTTTATCAATGTATCTGGTCCCATGGTAACAGAGGCAACGCAGGAACGGCGATTCTAGTTAAACATGGCATCAATATCGTATACCGGACACACGACGACCACGGACGGTTGGCTCTTTGTGATATAGAATTTTCACAAGAAATGCTGAGAATCATCTCAGTGTACTGCCCATCAGGAGATCCGAAGGCAAGACGTGACTTTATCAATATCCTTGATTTTTATCTGGATTCCACTAACGAAGTCGTATTAGGCGGTGACTTCAACTTTGTCGAGAAAGATATAGACAGAATAGGAAACACCTGCAATAAAAGCGAAACTAAAATTTTCCAGACCCTGAAAGATCGGTTCGACTTAATTGACATTTGGCGTAAAATGAACCCCCATAAACGTGAATTCACATACCATCAGAATAAATCTCACTCCCGTTTGGATAGATTCTATATTTCTAGTCACCTCCAACAGATAACATCAGAATGCGAAATCATTCCGAATCACTTAACTAATCATAGCGATGTTATTTTAACACTCGACTTAACAAAGAGGAAATGCAAATCCAAACATAGAGTAAATACACCCTGGAAAATGAACGTAAATCTACTGAAAGAAGCCGACTTCCTAACTGAAGCAACCCAAGCGATATTTAACACCACGGGAGAAAACGACTGTGATTGGTGGAAAACTGTGAAAAGAAATATTAAAAATATCGCAGTTAAGATAAGTATAAATAAAGAAAAACAACGTCGTAAAGAATACGAAAACGGGATACGAGAGCTGAAACAGGCATACACAGACGAAATCCAATACCCTGGCAAGCATCAAACAGCCATTGCGGACGCAAAAGCCAAACTAAAGGTATATCACGAGAACCGTCTATATGGAGCATTTATCCGATCTCGTGCTGAGCATTGTGAACAGGAAACCCACCCGTCCAAGAAATTTTATCAAATGGAACGAAAGCATAATCAATATAAAACGATCAGTACAATAAAAAATGGGAATAATGAAATAATAACTGATGAGGAAGAAATAACAAAATTTATTCACCAATACTACTCAAAAATATTCGAAAGGAAAAGTTTTCACGAAGGAAAAGCACGAAACCTCATGTCTCGAATGCCAAAGCTTAACGATAAGCACAGTACCGAGCTAAATAGAAACATCATTTATGAAGAATGCAAAGCAGCGCTAAATAGCATGGGAAATAACAAATCACCAGGACCGGATGGGCTACCTGCTGAATTTTACAAACAATTTTTCCCTTTGATAGGGCAACGATACGTCAACATGATCAACAACTCTATAAAAACCAACAAACTGATAAATGGCTTCAATCACGGAATAATCACCCTTATTCCTAAAACCGACAAAAAAGAAGAGTTAACGAAAATCACAAACTGGAGACCCATCTCACTGCTCAACACCGATTACAAAATCCTCACTAAAGTCCTAGTCACTAGACTTCAAACCTGCGTCCCCTCGATCATAGACGAGTACCAAACCTGTGGCATAAAAAACCGTTCCATCCACTCTAACATCTTCCTCTCTCAATCCATCTACGAATTAGCCAGCCAATGTCACGATACATGCGGCCTTCTACAAATAGACCTCCATAAAGCCTTTGATAATATCGGGCACGATTACCTTTGGTCGGTCCTAAACCACATTAACATTGGAGAAAACTGTTTCAAATGGATAAGTTTGTTACGAAAACGCCACCAGCCAAATAATAGTAAACAGAAAACTTACAGACAAATGTAACCTGTACAGTTCTGTACGCCAGGGCTGCCCATTATCCATGCTTCTTTTTATTATTTGCATGGAACCTCTTTTCCGCCACATTACAGCTGACAGCAACATCAAAGGATACCGCCTTCAAAACAATCTTGACAGCGAGATCAAATACACTGCTTATGCGGACGACATAACGTTGTTCCTCACTGACATAAACAGTATTAAGATGGTGAGTTTAGTTTTCGAGAAATTTAAAGATATCTCTGGTACGGGAATGAACCCACAAAAATGCAAAGGACTCTGGATTGGAGCCTGGGAAAACCTCCCATCAAACTACTTAGGATTTAACTGGTCCAAGACCAACATCAAAAGTTTGGGNAAAAAAAAAAAAAAAAAAAAAAAAAAAAAAAAAAAAAAAAAAAAAAAAAAAAAAAAAAAAAAAAAAAAAAAAAAAAAAAAAAAAAAAAAAAAAAAAAAAAAAAAAAAAAAAAAAAAAAAAAAAAAAAAAAAAAAAAAAAAAAAAAAAAAAAAAAAAAAAAAAAAAAAAAAAAAAAAAAAAAAAAAAAAAAAAAAAAAAAAAAAAAAAAAAAAAAAAAAAAAAAAAAAAAAAAAAAAAAAAAAAAAAAAAAAAAAAAAAAAAAAAAAAAAAAAAAAAAAAAAAAAAAAAAAAAAAAAAAAAAAAAAAAAAAAAAAAAAAAAAAAAAAAAAAAAAAAAAAAAAAAAAAAAAAAAAAAAAAAAAAAAAAAAAAAAAAAAAAAAAAAAAAAAAAAAAAAAAAAAAAAAAAAAAAAAAAAAAAAAAAAAAAAAAAAAAAAAAAAAAAAAAAAAAAAAAAAAAAAAAAAAAAAAAAAAAAAAAAAAAAAAAAAAAAAAAAAAAAAAAAAAAAAAAAAAAAAAAAAAAAAAAAAAAAAAAAAAAAAAAAAAAAAAAAAAAAAAAAAAAAAAAAAAAAAAAAAAAAAAAAAAAAAAAAAAAAAAAAAAAAAAAAAAAAAAAAAAAAAAAAAAAAAAAAAAAAAAAAAAAAAAAAAAAAAAAAAAAAAAAAAAAAAAAAAAAAAAAAAAAAAAAAAAAAAAAAAAAAAAAAAAAAAAAAAAAAAAAAAAAAAAAAAAAAAAAAAAAAAAAAAAAAAAAAAAAAAAAAAAAAAAAAAAAAAAAAAAAAAAAAAAAAAAAAAAAAAAAAAAAAAAAAAAAAAAAAAAAAAAAAAAAAAAAAAAAAAAAAAAAAAAAAAAAAAAAAAAAAAAAAAAAAAAAAAAAAAAAAAAAAAAAAAAAAAAAAAAAAAAAAAAAAAAAAAAAAAAAAAAAAAAAAAAAAAAAAAAAAAAAAAAAAAAAAAAAAAAAAAAAAAAAAAAAAAAAAAAAAAAAAAAAAAAAAAAAAAAAAAAAAAAAAAAAAAAAAAAAAAAAAAAAAAAAAAAAAAAAAAAAAAAAAAAAAAAAAAAAAAAAAAAAAAAAAAAAAAAAAAAAAAAAAAAAAAAAAAAAAAAAAAAAAAAAAAAAAAAAAAAAAAAAAAAAAAAAAAAAAAAAAAAAAAAAAAAAAAAAAAAAAAAAAAAAAAAAAAAAAAAAAAAAAAAAAAAAAAAAAAAAAAAAAAAAAAAAAAAAAAAAAAAAAAAAAAAAAAAAAAAAAAAAAAAAAAAAAAAAAAAAAAAAAAAAAAAAAAAAAAAAAAAAAAAAAAAAAAAAAAAAAAAAAAAAAAAAAAAAAAAAAAAAAAAAAAAAAAAAAAAAAAAAAAAAAAAAAAAAAAAAAAAAAAAAAAAAATGCCGGATGGCCGAGCGGTCAAGGTGGCAGCACACCGCTCTGGAGGGGCCCCGGAATCGAATCCGGACGGGTCAAAGAATCCCCAGGAATTTTTCGGGGGTGGTCCGTTCGGATATGTCGGGCCCCGTCCCTCACCATCCGATCGCCCTATTGTGGGCCTGGCCGAACCCATAATGGGCCTGCTTTAAGAGGCCCTTTTAGTGCCCACAGGGCGGAAAGAGTTAAAATTAAAAAAAAATAAAAATACCCTTCTATTGCAACATTCCAGATTTCAGGGGCCTTCCTAACTTTATGACTAAAAAGTTCTAAAGCGATTTCTTCTGGAGAAGTAGCACCCTTCGTGTTAAAAACAACAGAAAACGACGGATGTGTGCACTATATGATTGAGGACAACGCACCGTCCCATTTTCGTGGAAAAAAATGGACGTTATCGTACTCTAATTACGCCATATGTAGGCCTACCTGTGCAGTGCTACATTTAAATTAATGCCCTGCTTTGTCGCTTGGTAATTTGCAGTAATTCACTTTAGGCAAAAATATCTGTTAGCCTGTATCGAGCCATACATAGACATTTTGCAATAATTTCTCCCAAATTATTCAAAATTGCACAAAACACTCATTGCAACATTTTAACAATGTTTTATAGCTGCGATATCACCCGGGAAACTTTCTACGGGAAACTGACCACTATCAGGTGTTAAATAGGTAAAGTAAACGTGAAAAACTCACGCAGCCATCGCGAGTTCCGCCCACCAACGGGCGGCGCATGTTCAGTAGTTTTATATAATCGTCCACTGGTACAGTACGCCTGACCCCAAGGGACAAATATGCCATCATAAACACAGCAATGAAAGAAAACAAGTCAATTCGAAGAACTTAAGTGAAGATAGGTTCATCGGGTTCTCGTCTTGTCCGTAAACGTCGATTTTAAAAATACAGTCTGCCATGACACTGATTCCGAAACCTAAGTTAGCTCGCCTCGAATATGTCTAACAGCATTTCTCAGTACATTCAAACGAAAAGTATTAGTATTACTGTATTATTTACTTATTTATTATTTTTTGGATGAATAAAAGTTCAACCTGGAGGTCGTAACGAGGTCATATGGGGGCGAGTTGACATAAGGCAACTTGCCCCCATTTAGTAAATAGGGGCATGTTTCCCAAAGAAGTTCTCCCCGGGGGTGCTCCCTTGGCAGATCTCCCACATATTGTGTTGCCTTATCTCATTACATCCTACATCGAACTATATATATATATAAAAATGGACATGTATGTCCCTATATTTCACTTTTTCGCAAAAACTACACACCGCACATGAATGGTGTTTGTATGTGGTGGTAGCCCCAAGTCTCTATTCGTGCATAGGGGGTTGCGTCTCGATAGCTATAAGGGTGCGGGAGATATGAGGATGAAAGTGGTTGAAAGTGGCTTTCTATTTCGAATGTTTTGTTCGATTTTTTCGAATTTGTTCAAATTAAATTCAAACATAAAATTCGAATATTGGTTCGATTATAGAACGATTGTAAACGTTCCAGAAACGTTGAAAATAGTTCGTTTGACTTGACGTGAACAGGAGGCGTTCAGAAATAGAATCGGGACCAGGTCTCTAATTAGTCTGGAAACGGAGGGCCTAATTCTTGCATTCTGAGAAAACGGGTAAGATTGGCTATACAGTAATGTAATTATGTTAATCTTCACTATCGTTACTTTTTAAAAACCCAGCGAAGCGGGTCCTTGCAGCTAGTTGAAATATAAAATTACAAAAATTGAAATAATATTAGATTCTTCAAATAATTGGATTTACGTAAATTTATGCATATTATTCTTAATGAAATAGTTTATCGAATTAAACTTATTAAAGGAATCTAACTCTTCTCTCTATAAGCATTATTAAATAGTAGAAATCTAATAATAGATAATTCTAAATTTATAAAGACGTAACCATAGCAATCGAAAAACTTAATATGAACAATTATATAGACTAACGAAGTAAATGTTAATTGATTACTTACTAATTGTGTTTATACATTATAGGGCCATATTCATTTGAGAAAATAATGGATGCTTTCCAGGATCTATGGAAAAAGTATGGATCTATAGTACGACTAGACTTGGGAACACCTTTAATTGTTTTATTCGATCCGAACGACATACAGGAACTATATATAAGAAACGGATCTTTTCCTCATAGGCCAGTTTTTGAAGCATTAAAGTATTACAGAACATCTAAACCTCACATGTATAAATCTAGCGGTATTGTGGTAGAGTTAGTATTATATATCTTTTATTACTCTAAACTTAATTATTATTAATTTTTATAGAGCTTACAATATTCAAATAACGTTCATAATGCTTAAGGATAATCGATTTCTTTCCGTACAAATGACTTATCTAATTTGATTTCGCTCGGGTCAAAATAGTATGCTCACAATACTATCTTGACTCTTGATAGTCGGAGCCACCCAAATGGTGACTGCTCCGGGGCAAAACATATATTGGAACCCTACAGCAAATTATTGCCGTTTTTTCGTTATACAAGAGCATGCTCTTATAGAACAAAGTCAAAAAGAATTATAGAGTGTGGAAAATCGGCACTAATTATTTCACATTCACACATATTCCACAAAGTACCTAAAAAACTATTTTTAAAATCTTTTATAATATCGGAAGATTTATTTTGGCTTTGTATCTTTAATAATGGTTATCAAGATGTCACTGAATAATTATTATATGTTGATGAATATTATTATATTTGAATGACTATTATTATATTTACATCGACACAGCAGTGCAGTGCTAAAACAAGCTGGCACAGGACGTGTTTCAAAACATCAAAAATAAGCAATTTTCACAGATAAGAGCATATTCTTATAAGCACAGAAATATGGCATATTAAAAGAAATGAAAAGAAATAAATTATGTATGGGCCCCACTTTCCCGGTTCTCAGGGCAATTTCCTCCTTTTGTGCTGTCTTCTGCGCTTTCGTATTGATAGTAACCATTTATAACCTCCTCAGCGATTTCACGTTGATTGAGGACCAGCACCATCAAAGTAATTAAATTCTTTCATCCTTACTCAACGCATGCTTTGCCTGTAAAAGAATAATCAAGGGTCAGCATAACCCATGGTTCCAGCCTTATGGGACACCCTATATATATATATTTTTTTTTTTATATATATATATATACATACACATTTTTTCCAACTTTAATCGAACATATTTCCAATAAATATATAGGGGAGATCGGGGCAAGATCGGCATGTTAAGCTTTACTTACATTTTGTGTAATAAATACTGCTGTAAACTGAAAAAAAAGCTTTGCATATTGTCTATTGGAATGTTACCTTACTATAGAACTGGTTAAAATCAGTTTGGAAATAAAAATAATTAAAATAATTACAACTTTACAAGAAGAGAGAAATTGACGAAGTTGCCCCGGGTATAGGGGCAAGATCGGCAACTTCTCTCTTTTTGTAAAGTTGTAATTATTTTAATTATTTTTATTAAAGTTGCCCCTGGTATAGGGGCAACAGTAATGGGGCAAGATAGGCACGTATATAAAATTATGTTATTAACAATGTATAAGTTGGAATTCACTATTAAAACAAAGAAATACAAATCCAACACCCATTTAATATTATTACAACGAAATGCAAGTTCAAAGACATATATACATGAATAACAAATGCAAACATGTTTTCATTTATCATCTGTTTGATTTTTATCCTTTGCTTCTAATGTGGCTTTATGTTGCCGATCTTACCCCGCTAGTCATGATTTCGAAACATTAAGTACAACCCTGAGAACAGAATGCCAAGCCACGATCTGGCCACGTGAATAAGTTGAAGTTACATCCTTCTAACAGGAAAAGTAACTTTCGTTATCATGGAATTATAACAAAACCTGCCAATTCAATATAAATGGAAAAAAAATATTATATGGAATTGAACGAAAATGAAAATTTGCTTGATAATTCAACTACGCTTGTTGGAGAACAATAAAAACACTACACTCAACAAGCCATCAATAAAACTCAACTGCCTAACCTATAACTAAAGTCTCCTTTTAATTTGTTTTTTAAAAAAAGTGCTTGACAAACTTGCCCCGCATGCCGAAGTTGCCCCGATCTCCCCTAATAATTTTCCAAATAAAAAAAACCTTAAATATGTAGTTGAAAATGTAAAATTCTCTTATTGCATTGTTCTTTATTCAATAATTTTCAGAAATGGAGAAGAATGGTGGAGATTACGTCGTCAAGTCAATTGGATGCTTCTTTCTGAAGTAGTCCAATTTACTTTTCCAAAAACCGTGAATTTGGCCGATGATTTTGTAAAAAGGGTGAGATTAATTCGTGACGATAAAAATGAAATTGGAAACTTTTTGAAGGAAATCTACAGATTCACTCTCGAAGGTTATAATTTAATTTAATTTAAGTATTTATAATTTAAATATGTTTAATTATTTGAGAAAAATGTTTCAATTCAATATTATTTTGTTCATTTTATTCTAATAGCATCTGCCCTAGTATGCTTTGGTAAACGTTTTAGTAATTTCGACGAAAAGGCAGAAGATGATATACTAACTGCAACTGAAGACATATTTGAAAGCATGGGTAAGACATTATTGGAACCACCATTGTGGAAATTAATCAAAACGCCAATTTATAGGAAACTGGAGGAGTCGCAAGATTTATTCTATAGGTAACTGTTAAAGTTGTTAAAGTAAGATTTGGAAAGATGTAATGAGGTAACGCAATACATGAGCGATCTACCAAAGGCTGGGTGCCTCCCGGGGAGGAATGCATGAAAAATTGGCCCCTATTTAGGCGAAGAATAACCAGAAAACTCCAAGTAGACAACCATGAGGCACGAACTCGCGAACGATTACCGATGTTCAATGATTTTATCTACTCAGTCACTGGTGGGCACTTTTGAAATTTAACTAATGTTTATATATTACATGTAATAAACAGATGGGTCGGCCGAATGATCGCAAAGTATGATTTCAGATTCTGGCTTAACAAATAGTAACGCGTTTTTGTCTAGATTTCCTTCTGTAGGAACCATGAATTTTCTTGCTTTACAAGAATTACATTCCGTTTCTGGTTGGCAGTGGGACACTTTCATAAACATTTGAGCTGGCTTAAACTCTCTTCAGCTTTTAGCGATTCTGTTGTGTATGCTCTGAATCTAATTTGTAAGTGTGCTTGGTTAAACGTGTTCATCTGATTTCTCCTTTTTCTGAAATCTGATGATGTCTGCCAGCTTTCTATTTGAGCTAAAATCTTCGCAGAGACCAGACTTCTGAAATAGTTTCATACGTGAGCGATCAATGGTTAATTTTGTTTGATGGAAACAGTAATGCAATAAATAGGCAATCTACACGAGGGGATGCCTCCCGGGATGACTTTTCTATGAGAACTGGTTATTATATAGGTGTTAGACACGTGAAGTAAACCCGGCAAACTCCGCGTGCCCAGCCCGTTGGTGAAGCATGAATTTTACAATCTTTTCTTTCATTCTTTTCAACGAATTCACTTTTGCATGATAAACTATAAATTTAATTTCTAGCAGTAAAATGATAATGCTTTGTATAATAAAATATCTATGTTATCAATGTAGTTATAATTTGTTTCTTAACAAATTTCAGAACTTCCAAACAGATAGTTGAAACTTTTAAAACGACGATAAATCAATCAACAGAAAAGCATTGTTTCTTACTAAATAAATTGATAAATAATCAAAATCTCGACAATGCAGATGTTATTCTATTACTGATGGAGATATTTTCAGCTGGGGTAGATGCTGTAAGTAATAGCAAATATTTATGATTGATGCGTAGAAAACTATTCTTCAATTATTACAAGATACAATCAAATCTCCAATAACGGCCACTTTTCCACGAACTTTCGAACAAAAAATGCATACAAAGTAACCTCCAAACAACAGTTAATTTTTATGATTCCATCAGTAGCCGTTATTAGAGATTCGACTATAATATTTACCTGATATTGAATGCAATATCTTGTTTGCAGACAGGTATCACTCTGGCTTATCTTTTGTATAACTTAGCAAAGAATCCAGATAAACAAGATATTCTATACGAAGAAATAAAAAATTTCGATGATTCTCCAAACGAATTACAGAAATATATTTATTTAAAAGCTTGCATTAAGGAAAGTATGAGGTATGTGACAATTGTTATTCTTTTTTCATAATTAAAAATATAATTAAATATGTTTTTTGAATATAGACTACTTCCAACGACTGGTGGCACCGCAAGAATCTTAACAGATGATCTTATTTTAAGAGGTTATCGTGTACCACGAGGAGTAAGCAACGGTTTTCTAATTTTATTTCATTTTATCATACACGGAATCACACTATTTTCTTACAGACTACATGCTTTGGAATGCATCCATTAATTGGAAAGAGCTCTGAATACTTCTTGAAAGCATCAGATTTTGTTCCAGAAAGATGGATTCGAGAAAATGGAATGCTGGAAGAAAAAATCCACCCATATGCTATTCTTCCTTTTGGACATGGACGAAGGCGATGTGTGGGGCAAAGAATCGCAGAACAAGAAATGCAAATTTTCATTACTAAAGTAAGAGAATTAAAGTTTGAAATCTATTATTCAAATATAAATATACTGTATGTATGTATTACAGGATATTATATAAGTCTGGATCTTTGTTTATTTCTTACAGGTAAATATGACGCTGTGTAAAGAGAACGAATTCAAGTTATTTTTGATGGTGAGACCAACAATCAGAAGTGCTGAGGAGTTTAACAGACTGCATCTAGATCGCAGTATATGATTAGTGGAAACTGAATACAATTTGTTAAACTGTTTGGCTACTTCACACCGACTGTGAGTCTTCATCATCAAAAATAACTTGAATTCGTCCTTCTTTCTCAACGCCTTATCTGTAAAATAATAAACCAAGATCAGTCAGTGTTAAGTGTTCTATAGTTCCAGACTTATGGAACATACTGTATATTCTACGTATAGGATCCGTTTAAGTATTATATCAACAAAATAGTGCCCTGTATTCATTCCCCCTAATATATCAGTAGGCCAGAAATTTAAACCATTTGTAAGGTCGCCGACTTTAGGAGGCAATACGTTAATTGCGCGGCATGAAAACCTAGGGTCAAGTCGTACGTGGGTGGTGGCGGCAGGAGACAAAGATAACAAGTGTCTTACACGAAAACCTTTTATTTTGACATAAGGTTAACTTACATAACAGTAATGACACAGAAAATTCGATCTAGATCTTTCCGCTGGGGAGCTCCCGATGTCGGTGGATGGGTGAAGGCTGGGGTGGCGTATCTCGGGTCCTTGAGAGATGAGTGTCCGTTGTACAGGAGGTGACTCTGACGGGCGATGCTGCGGATGGACGGAGATCTTGGCCCACTGGTGGAAATACTGGTCCAGAGGAGAACTGCGGAGAATAGGCCTACTACTTAATTTTTAGAAACTCTTTTTGAATTTCTTGAAATCGCCACTCTTCTCAATTCTTCAATCTCTACTTTCTCGCAAAAAATATTCCGTTATGTTTAACGGTAAAATTTCTAGTATATATATGTGTTATTAATTTAATAAATTTTCAGATGTTGAAGAATTTCCGTGTGCAGTTTCCAAATGAAGATATAAATTGCGTAATGAGATTGCAACTTGTTCCCGATCGACCATTATTATTTCGATTTATTGATCGATCGTAATCAATAAAGATTTTTTAAAGCACAGCATTAATTTTAATTTTGGATATATGAGTACTAAGGTTTGGCTCTATAGAGGACTTATCACACTATTGACGTTTGTCAGAGTAATCAAACAGTAACAGGTGAACAGAGTTTTATTATAACTACCGTATGCATTTCGGGCAGTCTTATTATCTGTGCTCGTTACACTTTGGTGGGTTTACAGGACTAAAATACAAACGGTATTACGTTACAAAACAATGATTAATGATTAAAATAGTTTAAAAGTACAATTTATACATACTTAAATGGTACATTATATTTGTTGCCAAAATGTGGATATCTTTATTATTGGTTTTTACAGACGTTTTTTATTTACATTACAAATAGTAACAGAGATTATATACGTTGTTTAATGAATTCATTTGTATTCATTGTGAAAAAAATGAATACAAAGTTATAGGCCTAAGCAAGGTTTAGTTACAAATGTAAAAATTGTTTAATTTTTAAAAAAGGTATACACGTATGTAAACCTTACACACGTTAAACGGTATAAATACATTTACAGTCTATCAGCTCGTAATACCGCTTGTATTTTAGTCCTGTAAAGTGTAAACCCACCAAATTGTAACGAGCACAGATGATAGACTATCCGAAATGCGTACCGTAGTTATAATAAAACTCTGTTCACCTGTTACTGTTTGATTACTCTGACAAACATTAATAGTGTGATAAGTCTCCCATAGAGCCAAATCTTAACACTGGTGAAAAATCGAGTGTAAAATCTCTCGCCCAAATTATTCTTATCACGTGACCTACTTACGTTTCTCTTGGATTGCAGTGGGGTCCTGCTTTAGTACTCATATATCCAAAATCGTAATACTGTATAAGGACAAAAAGCAAAACACCAATAAATTTTAATATTCAAATATTAATTTTTTTTATTAGATTATTGTATCAATATATTTGTAGCTATCAATTTCGATTTTCTGAATTGCCTAATTATCATGTATCTGAAATCTATTTAATAAATTAAATTAAATTAAAAATTAAATAATGAGTAGTTGATTCATACTTTTTCCAAACAATTATAATTAATTCATCATATACTGTATTTACTTGAATTTCGGTCTGGTGGGAGATATAGAGATTAGGGGAGACCGGGGCTAGTTGTCACAGTTTTTAGTCATTACTAGTTTTAGGGTCTATAATATCAATTTATTTAGGTTTAAGTGAAAATGCATACGCCTACATATTTTTTGATTTGGTTTATAATAAACTAGCTGTTACCCGCGACTTCACCCACAATGATTTTGCAAGCAAACCCCATTTATATTCATTATTTCAACAATCATAGTAATTGTTATATAACACCTACCGCTGAGAATAATGAGAATTGCCGAGAATCAAACGAACTATTTTCAATTTAATCAATTTTCTGGAACATTTACAATCGTTCTATAATTGAACCAATATGCAATAACAAATTCGAATTTAAAACGGTTCGAACATTTTAAAAATCGAAATAGATAAAAATATTTATAACAATGTCTGAAATGTTATTAATTTAATACACCTAAGTACTCGATGAAGACTAAATCCTCCCCCTCTCCCCCGAGGGGGAATTTCGAAAAATCCCTTCTTAGTGTGCCTTTTCATGACGTACCCTAACTATGTACCAAATTTCACCTCTTTAGGTTCAGCGGTTTGCTCTGGGCGATGATGAATCAATCATTCAGTCAGTCAAGACAAGCAATTATATATATATAGATATATGAACATTCAATAATTTTTGTCATAGTTATTAATTATTTTAGAAACTGTGTTCCCTGTCTAGATGTATGTGACAACATACCCGGGAGTATATGACAATACTCCCGGGGTATGTGACAATATACCCCTTACTCTTATGTGACAACATACCCCTAGACAGGGTATGTTGTCACAGAGTAAGGGTATATTGTCACAGGATATATGTAGTCTAAGTTCTCCTATTTCCTAAGTTTATTTTGGTTATGTTAAATTATGCGTAATACGACATTTACTCATGCCAATTCTATAAAGAAAATAGATTACTAATTTACTTTTATTTACTCCGCGAAAGACAAGTAACTTGACATATTGTCTTCAGAGTCACAGTTGTGACAAACGTAATGTGGATTTACATCTCTACATAGCTGGTGAGACCAAACTCCCACCAAAAACCAAACAGGAGGTCTTTTCTTTCTCTTCTGATGAGTCAGTCTCAGTGACAAGTTCCCCCTTCGATTTGTGACAATTTGCCCCAAATGAACTTCCTTAACAAATCGGTTCATAGTTTCTAATTTCAAAATACAAAATTCGATTGCTCGTAATGTATATACAGGCTAAATTAAGGACCCATCTAATAAAAAATACGGTTGTTACGCACCTTTTACTAAATGCAAGTTTTCAAACGGCACAAGACATGATGCATCAAAGTTTAGGCAACTTGCTGTAAATCTTTAACCGCTAATTAACGGAAAACAATGCAACGGATATTATTCAAATTTTGTAATGACGTAGGCGAACGGTAAATGAACCCACTCCTAGATGACATGGCCACTCAGTTTTGATTATATAGGCAATATTTGCACTGTGAAAACATCTCCCTTGTGACAACTATCCCCGGTTTCCCCTACTTCTCAGGTTTCGCTAGTCTGTTGCTCTTAACAATCTTCTCACTAGACACACATCTAAGATACTGTAATCGAATGGAATTCGATTTTCTTATTTGAAGTATTTGAAGAGACAAAGGAGAAATTAAGATAAGCCCCATTCCCATTTTTCTACACCAGTATAGTTTATTTACAGTTGCGTCCAATCACTCAACAGGAGCTGTGAGGTGCAGTTTTCAACAGAAGATTTATTTGGTTAAGGCAACACGTGGGCGATCTGCCAAGGGGGATGCCTGCCAGGAGGTCTTTTATGGGAACTGGTCACTAGGTGTTACTAGTGTGAAAAAACCTGGAAAAGTCCAGGTGGCAGCCCGTTGGCGAGGCACCCACCCCCTAGCATGCGGTGGTTTTATCCACTTGGGCTATAGGTGGACCTTTCTCCAGAGAGACAAGCATGATCAGTGGTCTTTACCAGCAAAAATTTAAACGGTGCAAAGTATTGCTAGGAGACAATTGTAAAGAAGACATTTGCCAACATCTGGGGCAGAGTTTCATCATTGGATCTGTGGGGAAACCTGTCACTTTGGTTATCGATCACAATCTCCTTTAGTATCTTATTTTAACTACTTGTCATGTCAGAATCTCAAACTTCACTTGGTGGCACTGGCTCAATTTGGACATCAATATTTTACAATTCTTGATGTCCAAATTGAACACTGTAAAGGAATTAACTACTGTGATGCATGATCTCTCCTGGTTGGAAATGAAGGGTGACACCACCGTAAGTGGTGGAGAAGGAGAACATGGATCAGAAAGGTATATAACATCCCTGTGCATGTAAGGAGGAAGGCTTCAATTATATTGTCAAAATGAAAAAANTTAAAATTAATTTGGAGATAAACTGTAAATAAATGATTTCCTCTATCTTTTGTTGAAATTTGTGTTAATACGTGGTGTATTCTTGTATAATATGGTTTTTCATTAACCTGTCACACCACAATATATATATATTGTGGTGTGACGGGTATGTATCATATATATATATATGTAACATATATATATATATGATATAAGTATGTATCATATATATATATATGATACATACTTATATATTTATTTCTAAAAATAAAACATGCAACAAATTTGGCATTTACTTTATTTAGTGTGATCCTTGTGGTTGATGCAAATTAGCAAGTTATTTAATGTCCAGTTACAATGCTGTCACAACAAAGATTGCCTCTATTCACAGCATCAAGACAGTTACAAGATTTTGAGAGCAGATGAATAATCTAACTAAATCCAGATTTAACAAGCTAAGATGTGGGAAATGCAATAATATATAATTAGCTCTCTTCCAAAGCTGTAGAAATTTACTTGCTATATCATTACTAATTCATAAATTTTCTTTATATCTACCTTGAGTGCTTGTATCACTTTGTAGCTCTATGAGATTTTCTTTCAATTCAATTTCAACATCAACTGTATTCACACAACATGGATCTATCACTCAATCTGAAATATTTATATATTTATAATATCAATGAACTGAACTTGCACATCCTCATAAAACTGTTTCAAATGCTCACTATACACAAAAATATCATTTTGTACTTTGGTAACAATAGTGGCCTATGACGGAAATTGTGTTAACTCACAACATCCAATATTCATTATTATTTTTGAAAAGGTGGCACTAAATTGAAGTTTCATAGTATATGCACTCTGTATATCCACATGCAATAAGCCTATATTTTAATAGTAAATAGCTTTGTGTATATGTTAAAGATTTGATATGTTTTCATTTACAAGAAACTAATGTATGTATATTGTCTGATAACAAAAAACATTTTAAATTCAAAATTTCCTTGCCAAATCTACTTTTGTATTTTATTTAAGCATATTTTAATAATTTACATATATTTCTTTCATAATTTACTTATTGAAATTTAATCGTTTTCATATAATTTTAATATTATATTCTGACTGTAGCTCCGATAGAGTTTGCTCTGGCTCCCCAAAAGTTAATTTTTGGTTTGTGGCTCCTTGAAATGTTCTGTGGCTCCAAGGGGACAACATGACCTCGGGTTGAGGAATATTGTTATAGACCATTGTCATGGAAATAATCAAATGAAGACTTCTGGTGAATGTTAAGGATGAAAATTCACTCATCACCTCTTGAAATTATCTTGATTAACAATATATAACCATGGTGGCCAACTGTAGCTTTTGAGCTGCTCTACTAGACTCCAAACCGTTGCTCCTGTATATTGGATCTCTACCCACCCCTTATTACTCAGGGATATGGGTCCAACTTTAATGTTATTCCTACATATAGAGGAATAGCATCAAAGTTGGATTCCTATCCCTAATATATATACACAATATAATTTTATATAAAATACCATTGCAATATAGGATATATCTCTCAGGTATTCCTGATACATGATATATCACTCCTATCATGACAAGGTTTGGCCACACTGAAATACAGTATAACATGAATACTCTTTTAGTGTATTTAATATCTTCTTAATGTTTGTCTTAGTATATTGCACTAAAATCTTAAATTTTCTTGTATTCAATCATTTCAAATTTTTTTTGTTTCGAATGGTTATTCAAATCTGTTAATTTGTTAACAAAAAATCTCAATAATGGTCTATAAATTAGGCCAAAATTGTTATATCTAGATATTTCTCACTATTTACAAGTGTTATTTCTTTGAATATTTTAATTTTAAAAACTTGTTCATTATCCAGAACAGACAAAACAGAAGGTTATTATCCAGATTTGAGTCTAGAACAGAATCTCAGAAATTCTTAGGTGTTTTAAACATATCTATCTTGAATAGTCTGTCCTATATCTGGTCATCCCTATTGTGAGCTTCATCAATAATGTTAATCCATAATGTACATGAAAAATAAATTTCTTTCATGTCCTTGCAGTAAGAACAATTAAAAACTATTCAATAAAATTCTTTAAATTCCTTAAAAGTTATTTATAAGATTAACAAATTTCTTCAAAAGTTTTTTTTTTATAACAATCAGTTTAAATATCTTGGTGAGTGTTTTATGTTCAATCATTTGAAAAATTTATGATTAATTTATATTAAAATAACCAAGCAAATATGAACAAAATTCTAGTAAAATAACTTTTTCCAGTTCTTATTATTTATGTACTACAGATAACATTAGAAATGAATATATAAATTTAAAATTATTAAAAATTCAACAATAATATGACAATAAAAATATGAATAATAATTTACTTTTCAGTAATGTTTATAATCTTAAATAAAATTATATGAATTTAAAATTATATTAAAACAATTTTTAAGATAAAAATCTTTATACAGATAGGATAGACATTACTTATATATAATGTATGGTTAATTACAATTTGAATTGTGATTTTTATATCATAATCTCCAGATCAATAGTTTTTCTTCTGAGATTATAAACAAACATAAAGTATACAAAATAAATAGCTTTCAAAAATACAATTGCTATTTCATTAAATATTAAGAAATAACAAAAAAACAAGTGTAAATTACTAAATTCTATTTGTTGCTGGTTTCCAGCAATGACTCAATTTTAATTTCTGATGATGACGATAACCTTTTTTGTTCACTACAATTCCTAGAACAGTCACAAGTCCCAGGCTTAAAACAGCAATTCTTTTATTGATTTCTGAAATATATTTCATTTTCAATAATTTAAAAAGAAGGGCCAGATGTCCAAAGTGATTAACATGTTAGCTTGTCAGCCTACTGTTTTGGCATTGGAGATCAAATCAAGCAAGCAACCATAGGAGATTTTGGAGGGCAGTCTTTTCTAAATATGTCAGACCCTATCCCTAACCATCTGGCTACCTACCCTCATTGTGGGCCTGATGAACTCATGATGGGTATGATTAAAAAGACCCATCATGAGTTCATCATCAATTAAAAAACATGTATATAAAAATAAGAGATTAATGAAAGGTCTGCTATTTTATGCCTAGGGTTTATGTCTGTTTTAAAAAAATTTGATGAATGAAAAGATTTAAGTTGTCATTAGAATATTAAATTACTGAAGTTAAAAATTTTTTATTAAAATAAATGAAGTTATTTACATTTTAAATGTTAATTCTGTGAAATTTAAAATAAATTATTTATTACAAGGAAATTCTATAGATATAATGATGAATTACTTATAACTAATTTCATTTTCCTGTCTTGTTGAATTATTATTTACAATTAGTATCTAAATATTAATGTATCATTTTCAAGAAACTTGACATTTTTAACATATAGTTAACAATATTATTCACATTAATGTGATCCTTGTAACAAGTGGCAATGTTTAAAATAATCATTTTCAATAATAATTAAAGATAAATAGATATATCATTTTGAAAATGGTTAAATAAATTTTCAACTCAACTCATTAATTACAACTTAACACCTCAAAAACTAATTAATCTGAGAAACTGGGAAATACATTAAATATTAAGTACTTCTAAAATAAAAATTTAAAAGAATTACATTATAAAAATTCAAATATTACTGTGAATGAATTTGCATTCTTTACTTAAAAGGTGAAAGTGAGTCCCACACATCATTTAGGAAAAGGCACAAATGCATAGAAAGTTTTTTTATTTTAATTCCCTGAAAGAAATAGTGTTTAAAATAAATAAATAATTTATATTTTATTTTATAGTATTTATGATTAATTATGGTAATTTTGATGGACTTACTTTACTCGGAAAGGACTGTCAGCATAAATCCTAATGAGAAAGGAACCAGGACAGTTGGGCTCAAATGTGGCAGGAATTATTACATAACTTCCAGGATTCATTTCAAATCTTTTAAATATTTCTCGATAATTAATATAAGGTCCAGAATTACCAACATCAGAATTTTTCACAAAAAAATAACGAGAAAGCCTTTTATGAGGAGTTTTTGTCTTTATAAACAATTGTCATTAATGTTAAATTAGATTTTTTAAAATATTAATATCAAATAATTTTAAATTTTCTTACTTTATATACTGCAAAACCAATTTGTAACATTCTACTCTTGTTATGTTTCCTGCAATATTGTCGTATTTGCATCAAAGCAATAATCATGCTAATTTTTGGACATTCTTTATACACATCTTAAATTAGTAAAAAACAAAAAAGATGTTTTAATTATAGTAATGCAATTAAAATATAACTGATGTAACATATAAATTTATTTATAAAGATTAGATTATTCTCTTCACTTTTTTTCAGAAATAAAACAAAACTCTACACCTATATTGATTAATTAGTAATGTTCTAAAACTATGCATATTCATTTTGCTACTTTCTTATATTCATTATTTAAAAGTATATGTTTTAGATATAATTATTTTTAAATTAAAGGATAATTTTGTTTTATTTTATTTTATTTGAAAATTCAAAAAAAATAATTTAAATTTATTCAATTAAAAATAATTAGTAAACATTGTATTTGCAATGGTGGATCAAATGAAAACCGGAGGAAAAAAAAATTCATATAACATTTGTGTTTTTAAGAAAAATTATAAATATTAATTTTCCTTAAAACACAGCATTTAGATGATAAGTTAAGTCTGTTTTGTTTGTTTTTCTGTTTCTTAATATTATTTTTTATCTTCCTCTCTCATTTGAGGATTTTTAATTTGAAACATCAAATTTAATATTTTTAATTTCATTTACAGAATATAATGCTGATTAAAATTCAATATAATGTTAAATAATTGTAATGAAATTTGAAAGACTACCTGAAATATTTAGAACTGTAAGTAAATATTGAGGATTAAGTGAAAATAGTTCAAGATTATTTCTTGATCCTCCAGCAGTACATCCTTGTTCCCAACATCCTTTTACAGTACAAACCTAAAAATATGAATTTTAATAAATTTAATTAATACAAAATTTAATACATGAATCCTGACTTTATAATTAGTTCAGAACATGATTAAATCATAACACACTTCTCTTGGGAGATTGTATTGAAAAATTTCAGTTGGTATTCAGACTGCTAAATTTCATGATTATGATAATTGACACATCTACTTATATAAGAAGTTGCCTCATTACTAATCAACACACTTGAAGAAAATGGTATCATCATATGTTTCATTCAGCAAATTCAACATTTTTGGAATGGTTTCCAAGATCAATTTTACACTTGAGTTTTGTAGATATGCAATTTCAAATGTTTATGAAGCACATATAGTCATTTTAGGAATACCAAGCTCCAAATAGCAACAATTGACAGGTTTCTTCAGACTATTCATACATGATTGTCTCAGATATTTCATTTTCTTATGATGTATGAGGTTGCCTGGCAATTTCTTAATTAATAAGCACACTTCCAATTTCTTTAAACTGATTAAATCATCAAATCATTGTATTGTCCATAGGTCATCTTGACTGAGTGATATTGACATTGCACTCTTATAAATAATTTAAACTCAGCATCCCATAACACACACTGTGCATTTGTTGCAAATTGCTATTATACTGATTGAGATGGTGCATGATGAGATTGCTATTACTCACATTCAGTAACCAAAAGAAAAACTCAATGTTTCTAAACAATTCAGCACAACAATCAAAGATATTGGCTGATTATACTCATAGGATGGAAAGAGTAAAAAACAAAAATCAGAGATGTTAATATAAGCTTTATGAATAATTTGTATTTATCATTTTATCATATCATCTTAAACAACATTTTGGTAAAAGAAAAACAAAATACAAATATTAAGTATAAATGGTATGACAAAATAAGTGGATTATTGATGTCCCTATATAGTCTACAATAATAGTATCTCTTACTCAGGACCAGAGTCCTGCCAATAGGTGAGGCAGAGAGGCAATTGGTTCAGGTGTCAAATTAGAAGGGATACTTAAAAGGTATTAAAAGATATAATGTATAAATTATCATACCTTACATTATAATACCAGTGAGAGGTCACTGTACTTGTATTTGTACAAGTACAGTGACCTCTCAGTTACTCAGCAACTCTCAGTTACTCAGTGAAAAATGTCTTAGTTACGAGACATTTTTCAATGGTCTTGGCAGAAGCCTACAGGAGATAATGTCTAAAATCTCTCATTTGAAAGACTCTCAGTTCTACACCCCTACAAATGTTTCAGACTTTTGTATTTTTCCCTCACTTTATCATCAAGATTGTCAATCACAAGAATACAGTGGGATCACTTTGCTGTAGGTCACACAGGTGCCAAAGAAGATAAGAAAGCAGAGAGGATTATCATACTAGACATAACATTTGTTTTTAGAAAGAAAATGGTTGCAGCTACATGTTTAGATAAAACAAGTGGTAATGTCATAACTCTTTAGCAACCATTATCATGTATGTCCAGACTATTGTTTCATTCCCCTAAGTTGTTGCCAGGTATGTATTGACTACTAACTTCGGTATGAATTTTGTGTCTTATAACTGAAAGGTCACTGTATATTGGAACTGTTCTTAGGCTTATTTCAGGCACCAAAATTATTTGGAATAGTCCTGCTCCAGATAAGCTATAGACTTTTTCGGCACAACAAGCAGACAAAGCTGTTTGCTGCCCCCTATTTTTCAAAATTGGATCAGAAAAATTTTTGTGAAATTGGCATTTCACAAAATTTTATCGAAAAAAGTATCTCCTAAAGCAGATGTTTTAGTTTTGTTCTGCTGGTAACTGGAACCCACCCTGCCTATATTAGGGATGGATTTACTTTTATATATTGCTAGAAAGCCAAATCTTTCCTAGTAAAGTAAACTTTTTGAAATAGAATATACATAATTCAATGATTTTGAAGAGTATAAAGTAGCACTTTAATGCACCTTTAACAGTGGAATTTTTAAAAAAACAGTGTGAAAATTTTGGACTTGTTATCCTCTTTATTTGATGAGGTGGCCTTAATAAATCATCTTTGGCAGGATGAAAGATGAGTGCTAGTATTGGAAGAAAGGATGAAAGGCTAATCTCTGATAAAGTAAACATGTGGGAGAGGTGGGATATGCTGATGGTGGTTGATATGAAGGAACATGTCCACACATGAGGATGGTCCATTAACTGGATTGAAAATGTTAGTGCTTTTTTTTTAAATTCCACTGATAAAGTTTCTAAAAGTACTTCAGCTAAGTGACCACAATGGCTAGTACTAGTACATTTTCATAAGTATAAAGTATTAATTTTAATTTATTAATAGAGTATTTCATGCAATTGAATTATAAAAAATTACGAAATACAGGTATACCTCGCCTTACGTCGGTAATTGGTTCCAGGAGAACGACGTAAGTCGAAAAACGACGTAAGTCGAATTTACTTGTCTCCGAATCTACTTATCACTAGGCTAAACCGTAAATTTCCATTCCNTGTCAAATTTTGCTGCCCCCTAAAACGTAATTTTGCCGCACCCTAAAAAGTGCCGCCGCCACCTACGCTACGCTACTGATGCAACCCGTTCTAAGTTTGATTTGTGTCTGAGTTTTGTTTATGTTAATTGTTGTTTATGTTATTACCTCTTTTTATCCATTATGATTATTCATTCTACCTCATAAATTTTATACCAGATGTCAAACCAACTGAATTAATTGCTGGAGGTGACTAAAGTCAGAGTTTGTCTTGCAACCTCAGTAATAATTGTTCCTTATATGGCCCTCTTGCTCGGCTTTATCGTTCACAAAATCGGAAAAAAGTAGGAAGTGTGTGGGTTTTGTTTTTCCCTTTTCGACTTGATTTTTTGATCCGATTTCTACGTCTTAAAAATTATATTCTTAAGTTATTTAATTAATTTTTTCTAATTACTTCATTTGTGTGTTTCACTCCCCCTCCAGATTCTCACATTACGTTCAAAGTCCTACTCTATTTATTTATACACTAGTGGAATAGAAACACCCTGACCCCAAATCTTAAATAATAATGGTTTCAAAAATATAAAGAGCCCAAAACAGAGTCTAAAAGAGTCGCAGTTTTCCCTTCCTAAATGCTTGTAAGGGATAAGGACAATCCCAGAGCCGGATCTAAGTTTTTCGGTGCCTAGAGCTTATTGAATAGGGCTCCTTACAAGAAAACAGTCCAATGCGGCTCTGTTTACAATAAAACAAATAATACTCTAAATTATTATATTATTAATATTAACTATTTTTTAATATGTGATAAGTGCTCATTGTTAATGAAAAAGTATTCAAACTTTATGATAATAATTCAATTTTTGTGGGCTATTGACACTTGTGAGCCCAGGGCTTAAGCCCTATTAGTCCCTATGTAGATTTGCCCTGTGCCTATAGAAAATTGAACAAATACATGGCAAATTTGTGTAGTAAAAATGATTTTGGTCATTTGTGTTAAATAAAATGTTTAATTTAATAATAAGTTGCATATTAGGGAACATTCACAAACCACTTAGCCAAATTGAATGGGGTAGGAATAGGGGATAAGTCAGTGACTACCTTTGATCATTCTATGGTGGAAGAGGGTCTGGATCAGGTCAGGTTGCCTAGTCTCTTCTTAAAAAACTTGTTTCAAATTGCAATATAGCTGATTATCTGTATAAAATGTGTTATAAACATGACAACATGTTTGTAGAGGATCAAGTATCAAGGAAACTATTAGCAAAAATAACATTAAGCAAAAAGGATTATCAGCAATAGTGACTGAAAACTGATACATCAGCACAAATCTATATCATTACACAGTTTTAATTATTTTATTTAATTCATTATTATAAAAAAATGAGTTTTAGAATTCAGGTATGTGAATGGGAAGATAAAGAGGATGATGATACTAGTGAGCTCTAACTGCCATCTGATACAGAGGATGCAGTGTTAGCTCAGTGGTAACTTCCATCTGAGGTGAAACCAATTTTGGCCACTCTTACTTCAGAATATTTGCCAATAGAAAGCACTTCTAGCAATGGCCTCTTGTCTTGTATGAACTATTTATAAACGACTTTAAAGTATATTTACAATTTACTTTGCTGTATTCAGCTTAGTATTTTTAAATAAAAATGTTAAGCTGAATACAGCAAAGTAAATTGCAAATATACTTTTTTATTAAGCTAAATACTTAATAAAAATACTTTTTTCTTCTTTTGAACCTTTCTTACTGCTCATTTTGCTGCTTGAGGTATTCAAAATCACTTGATACAACACTTCCAAATGTATGGTAAAAGCTTCAGGAAAATAATTTTATAACAGCTATAAAGATGTTAGAAAACAATTGTACAGGGTCGCCCCCTTAAAACTGGTTTGACTGAGATGATGAAATATGTAAATTTTATAGTGAATTTTGATGAATATTAGTGATGTAAATTTTGTAGATGGTATTCAAAATGAAAAATGTATGTGAACTGAAGAAAGCATTTTTCAAAACATGGCAGTTATCGATATCAGCATTTTATGTAAGGACAGTAAGAACTTGATTACACATGCACAAAGGTGCATAGATGAGAAAGACAACTTTCAGTATTTTCTGCAAGTTTCTTTGTGTTTAAATAATTTAAAATAAAGTTTCTAACAATTGTCCTTCATCTAAATTCATTTGTATCATTTCCAGTGAGTGGGACTGATTTTAATTAAGTGAGTCATACTGTCATACTGTATAAGAGATTTCCCATTACTGTGCTTAGCAACAGAATAGCTCCAAAATTTTGTAATTAAGTGCATTATAATATTTTATCACATTTTATATTTGTTAATTGTAACTGATCTTTGTATCTTTGTTTCATTATGTGTTTATGTTGTTCTGGGAAGTTGCAAAAAGTTTTTGTTATTCTTTTATCTGGTGTTTAAATTTTAAAATAAAATAAAGTATACAATGCAGTGTATAAGTTTAAAACTAAGTTTGTATAAAGTAAAAGACTTACCAGAATAATTTTTAAAATATCCTTTTCTATTTAAAATAAGCTATATTACAGTTGATATACTATTAAACTGTCTTTTGCAATTGTTGCATCACTATTGAAACCTCCTCTTTTGTAATAGTTCTCGGTTGGTTATATCAGTTTCAATTTCAAAAGTGTTATCAAATTTTTGCCTTCCAATTGCAATTTTAATTTTGAAAATAAAAAATAGATTGGAGATGACCATTTGGATGAGTAGAGTGAGTGATCTAATCTTAAGATATGTTTTTGAACAAAAAACTATTGTACAGTTGCTCATGTATCAATACATGGAAAATGAAATAGGCATTTCTTTAAATTCTCAGTTAAAATGCTGAGAGAACTATAGTCTATACTACTATATAAAGAGATAATGTATTTTTCATTTGTGATCACTAACCGTGAAAACTACTGAACCAATCGTTACCAAACTTTAACTGTAGCATCTCTATGATCCCTGGAATGTTTACTATTAATCAAACCTACAGATTTTTTATTAATTAAATAAAAATGCAACAGAGTTTTGTCTGTCTATTTCTCTCTCTCTTCACTAGATGGTGACATACGCTGTCTATAAGAAAAGTCTATTATTGAAGTTTACTATTATATTTGAAAAACTGACATTAAATTATAATTAGTTAATTAACAAAATCTTCAAGGAATTAAAAAAGTGACGTCATCACGCTAGATGGCAGTATGTGTACTTATGGGGGGTTTTCGAATCATTTCTGCAGATAATTGTACAAAATATTTGAAATAGTTACTGGTGAATATTTTTGAAATTGATAGATAAATAATGCCGAGAGTGGCAAGAGCACGAATAGGAAGAAACAGTTCATAATTGTAGATGACGTGAATCTACACTTCTACAGCAAAGACTGGAAGGGCAACAAATTCGTTCGGCTCAGAATCGAATGCGTGTAGCGAGGAATTTTTTAGGTTTCACATCAATATAACTTATTCAGAAGTTTTATGATTTTATTTTTTTATATTTTGCAATACAGTAATACCCCGACTTACGCAAACCCGGAGTTACGCGATTTTCAAATCTCGTTGATTCGTCTTTTGTTTGAGCGCCACGCAACCCTTGATTACTCACTCCCCCCACACTATTGTTCAGCTTACATGTTCGGATGTGTCGCGCGGAATCCACACATAGCTACAATTTATTTTGTGTTATTTATTTCTGTGTTTGTTATATCTACGGAGACTTGAGAGACTCTACTATGTCATCCAAACGAAGTAGAACTAATTCTTCTGCATCAAACAAGAAAAGAAAAACTTTATCTTTGGAATGTAAAGTTAACATTGGGTATGTTCGTAAAGTCGAACGAGTTAAGCGAGAATGACGTCATCGTTATTCCTATTTCGTTAGACTTTTCGAACGATTCGTTACTAACGCGTTTAACTCGTTTGACTTTACGAACGTACCCATTATTAAAGACTTCGATACAAAAATGAAAATTTGTGAATTGGCAAAGAAGTTTGATCTACCGGAATTGTCGGTCAGAACAATTATAAAAGGCAAAGAAAAAATTCTCGAAGCTGTGAAAAATGCTCAATCTTTAAATTCAAGCATCATTCGTAAACGTCACAGTATTATCGCTGAGATGGAAACAATGTTAAAATTATGGTGTAATAATCAAGTAAATGTGAAAAATTGTAAAATAATATAGGCCTAATTTGTTATACATATGTATTATCTAAGATTTTATTAAACATTTTTTTCTAAATTATTGTTTTCTTTAGTCTCCGGCCCCAATTAAAAATTATTTGTATGTATTTATATGCGAAATTATACCCCGATTTACGCGGTTACCGCTCGGTCCCACCTATTGCGTAAGTTTGGGGTATTACTGTACTCTACTGCAATACTACACATTGATCACGCAAAAATAATTAATGAACAATTAGTTCAAATTTTCTAAGTTCTATATGTATATAAGAGCAGGCAGGCCACAATGGGGATGCTAATTTTCAATATTTTCAATTCTTCTGATATCACATGAGAAGTGATTTGTCAATCATTTTTAACCAACTCTGTGACATGAGCAATGTTACCGATTTGACTTGTGTGGTGATAAAGGAAATCCTCATTAGTTCGAAATTCAAGAAATGGAATAATTGCAACTTCAAATTATCAAATTTTGAATTATCCAAGATTTATGTATTTCTGTATAATATGCTGAATGCCATGTAACTAATGTAATTTATTAATGAAATGAAATATGGCTATGTATACAAAATGTTATTTTCATTAATTAATAATAATATAAACAAACAGCAGATAAACCATATATGTCCAGTGAGAACCTTACAGGTTGCCAGATATGATTTATAAAAAGTAAAGCAAAATTCCTCAAAATGTAGCCTAAATTTTTTTAAAGTGGCCCAAAAAGTAGTAGCCTAGAGTTCTACAAATATCTCAATCTACTACTTGTAGCCCAATCTTGCAATCCCAAAAACCAGCCATATTTTATGAGGTAAGAGAAAAAAAAATAGTTCATGGGTAAGGTGACACCCAAAAATGTGTTACTACAAAAGCAAAGCCATGTTGACCAGTTTAGAGTTGTTCTTGGTCAATTGTTCTCTTATAGCATAGAGGCACTTTAATCTAAATGAATGAGTTAACATACCTATATTGCAGTTCAGACAGAATTTTCACTTCAAATTTCAAAGTAGCTATATTTTGAACTAAACAAATTCTTTAATGTGTAAATCTCTATATCTCTGGCCAGGTCAAAAGTACAGTTATGAACGGATGGGATTTCAAACTAGCCAAGTTGAAATTAATGATTAATTCCTGTACCACTCACTCATTGTCTTCTACAGATTCTCTTCCTTCACAAAAATCTGGCATATCATCAAAAAGTATTTGCTCAATTAACTGCCCCTTTCTCTAAATCTTTTTTGCCATTTTCAAAGTTTTTATGGCTAATAAACCAGCTTTAAAGCAAAATTTTATTGCAACTTGTTGCTCTTCTTTCACACATTTTTAACAAACATGTTTCATAAAACAGTAACATACTCAAGATCAGATTATACTTGACAATTCAGATTATTTGTTCACTTTGAAATGGTTATGAGTACATAGGTCAAATAGAATAATGACATTAGAATGAACATAAAAAACATCAGTCTCAGAACTTATAGACTGTGTATTTTGGGAGTTTGGGATCACTTGTCTGGTCACAAAGAGTCCAGAACACTGGAGGAGGTCAAAATTTGCAAAATATTGGATGGATCAAGTGGTTTGTTAATGTTTCCTTAAATTGTAAAAAAAAAAAGTTATTCTCATGGCATTCTTACATATCCAGTTTTATTAACTGTTCCGTCTTGATTAAAATCAGGTCCAATAGTACATACAGTTACTTCTTCAAATTCATTACAGAAATCATCATAATTCATCCAAAATTCTCCATCAGCTCTTTTCTTCCATTGCAAGTGATGTTTAGTTGAAATGCTGACTTCAGACCAAATAAGATCACTAAAACAAACAACCTATATATTTATATTTTCAAAATACAGTAGAGCATCGATTATCCGACTCAATTGGGGACTCAGGTTGGTCGGATAACTGAAAAAATTGAATAATCGAAAAAAATGAAAAAAATACATTATTAATATAGTATATTAGTATATCCCATGTAATTAGTATATTAGTATATCGCTATTAACCAACTTTGTGTTGAATTTTCATCGATGTTAAGCCTAACAAAAATTTTTTTTTTAATAATAATCATTGCCATTGTATCGTTAAAAATTATTTTATTACTCTGTGGAATCTGCAAATATCTGAGGTATGATATCCGCAGAGGTGAATAAAAAATGATTGCCACAAAAAGGAGGAGACCAGTACGATATATTATTTAACAAGCTTTATGCACCAAAAATATATTTATAATTGAATCACAATACGATAGGTCGGCTTAAGCCTGGCACGTGGCAGCTTACACAAAGCACAAAGGGTCTACACAAGACAATCGAAGGACACACCTTCACTGTTGCACGCCAGGAACCAGAATGAATGGTTTCCGGTTCCCCACTATATATAACTCCTCCACCACTCTCACCGTGCTGCCACACAAAAACCACCCAAAACACAAATAAAACTGCGCGTACAGCAATCGCGACGATCGATTACATTATTTACATTGACAAAATATATATATATATATACAAAGATGATTATCGGTAAAAGAAANCTACGTTTGTCTGTCTTAAAGTAACTGTTGTCAGTTAACAATCAGAATATTAAAAAGCAATTTTTTAACCTTTACAATAGTTCACATTATACACTGGCGGAAATTAAAAGTGTTACACCCAGATGGAATTGATAGAAATTCACGAAACTTGGTAAACATGTACAGGGGCATACCCAGAAGAAATGAACACAAAATGAAATGTACCAAACAGCGATAAAACGCAAAGTTTTATCACTGTTTGGTACATGTTTCTGTAAGAGGTATGGCCACCTTGAGCTTGGATACACTCTTGGATCCTTGCAGGCATTGAAACAATAAGTGCTTGAATGTCTTGTTGGGGTATATCTCTCCATGCCTGCACAACTTGTGCAATCAGTTGTTGTACAAAAAATATTTTTTAGTAATAGTAAATTTAACAACTTTAAAGAATATTAAAAAAAAAAACAAAACATAAAAAATAAAATTAAAGAAATTTCATGTTATTTTAAATGCTTTGTTAATACAATAGCTCCTTGCCAATTTCAACCTGCAGTTTGTGAATTTGCACATTTGTAGCTGAGTTTTGTATACTTGTTTTATCAATTTCTTATCAATTTTATGGATTTCAAATTAATCCAACAGTTTCTGTGCAGAATGGCTCATATGCTATTATGTTTGGGTTAAATAATAAACTATAAAAATTATGGTTTACAAATGGAAACTCAGCATAACTTCTTTTAATAAAATTAGAAAACATAGGAAATGAAAATAAATTATATATCTAATGTTTATTTTATTCCATTTATTAAAATGAAAAATATATCCATATCTAAAAACACTTCATTATTAACAATATTCAGCTAGTAAAATATCTTTTATTTTTGAATATTATATTATATGAACTACATAATCTATTGACAATTAATTTGCATAGGAAATTTATTCTGCATTAATTTTCTTTGCTATTTAGTTATTTATTTTATCTGTTTGTAATTAAATAAAAGGAGATAAATCCTTTTTAGTAATCATTAATGGATTAAGTTTTATCATTGTCATCATGAACTCTTTTGACAGCTATGGGTTGGAATCCTCCAAATTTGTAGAGAATTTTCCAGACATCTCTCTTTCTCTGGCATAATTTCCTCACTCTTCTTTCATCTGTTATGTCATGAAATATTACAATGGAGAGTATTTGATAAGGCAATCTTTTTATGTGGCTATATTATTGAAACTGTCTAATGTAGATTTTGTTGATTTTAGTTTTCTAACTTTTTTATTTGTCTTCAGGTATGTTCATTTGATACAATTCTTTTTCTTAGGCATTTCAATTTGGAGTGCCTAAGAAAAACAAATCATATCAAATAAACAGACAGTTTCGGGACCTCCTGAATTAGGTTTGGAGAATGTTAATTGTCAGTGGGATTTTGTTAATTGGTTGCTTATCCAATATGCTATTTTTTTAATACAAAAATAAAAACTTTCCTATATTTGTTGTTTGTTGGACCATTGCAATCGAAATACTTATAGATTCAAAAAAATTATCTTATTATATAATTAAATAGTTTAAACTAACCATATGAACATCTTACAAAATTTGAGCAAATTATAAAAACAATTATTTAATAAAAAATTATTTCAAATTTTTTTTAGACATTAACTAACTTATCATTCCATTTTCCATTCCATTCTACTTCATTCCCCCATGGATTTCTTATTCTTAATAAATTCTCTTGTTCTCCACTTATCAAGGTCACCTATGCAATTAAAATACTTAAAAATAAGTTTAAAATTTATCAAAACATTCAACTTTTACTAAAACTGTTAGAGATTTTAACAATTGTTTTTCAATAAAATTACTGTGGAATTCACCAAAATTATTAATTTAATAATACTGTATTAAAAATTAATTATATTTGGATTCAGTTAACAACTTAATGACCTTTTTCCTTTCTGATGTTTTGATTTCCAATTTTATCACAAAATTATAATATATAAAAAAACCAAAAGTTTTATTAATATATTTGCATTACACTAATATTAATTATTACACTAATAATAAACTTAAAAAATATGTAAATGTGTAATATTCTGAAATAATTTATAGCATAAAATAGCAAATTAAAACAATTTGGCAGAGTTTTTTGCAAACAATTTTTCTGAGAATAGACCAGAGTTTCATCAATCAAATCAATATCTATTGATTTTACAAAAATATAAACGTTACACTAGAATACTTGTTATCGTTATTCAATCCTATTCAACCATTTAGTTGTGTCCAACCTTTGTCAACTTTGTAGGTAAGAGATCTCCATACTTTTCTGTTATTGACAAACTCCTTCAGTTGCTCAATGCTCATATTTGTGTCTTCTTTGACAGTGTCTATCCAACAAGTTCTCTGTCTATCTATCCTCCAGGTTCCACCGACCATGCCAAGCATGACTGCCTTTTGCAAGGAATTTGCATGCATGACATGTCCAAAGTAGGACAATCTTAAATGAGTGATTTTTGCTTCTAGTGACATATCTGGCTTCATGCACTTTATCACATCTTTATTTGTCACCTTGGCAGTCCACAGAATGTGCAGGAGTCTACGCAAGCACCACAATTCAAATGAGTCAATTCTCCTTTTGTCATTCTTTCTCATGGTCCAGTTCTTGCATCCATAAGTCACAATATCACTATAGGAAAGACAATGACATTTACTACACTGGCAGAAATTGAGAGTGTTACACCCAGATGGAATTGATAGAAATTCATGAAACTTGGTAAACATGTACAAGGGCATACCCAGAAGAAATGAACACAAAATTAAATAAATTACGCAAAGTTTTATTGCTGTTTGGTACATGTTTTTGTAAGAGGTATGGCCACCTTGAGCATGGATACACTTTTGGATCCTTGCAGGCATTGAAACAATAAGTGCTTGAATGTCTTGTTGGGGTATATCTCTCCATGCCTGCACAACTTGTGCAATCAGTTGTTGTACAGCGCACGCTGGATGGCTATAAGACGTAATCCGTCTACCCATGGCATCCCAGACATGCTCTATAGTGGATAAATCTGGAGACTGGTCATCCTTCTGCATGGACCTGTGCCAGATCTGCGAGTACTGGACCCTTCCTGCATCCACCGTGTGACCACTCTTTGTACTGGCATTGCACTACGACCAGTCCTTCAGGCAATTTCACGATATGATGCTCCCATTTCTGACATGCCAATTATCTGACCTCTTTCAAAGTCAGACATTTGGGTGTACGGAGTTCTCACTTGTCAATATGGCATAGCTGGTCACCAACAACATGTGGACCAAAAAAAGTCATGTTCCATAACACAGTTCACAAATTATAAACTAAACACTATAGCAATTTTGTATAACAAATGTCTCCATAATTTCCATACCACTGTATGTACTTCATTTAATTTTTGATCATTCAATACCCTTCAAAAAGAGATTCTTTTGTCCCAATTTTATATGTATTCGACAATACTGAGTGGGTGTAACACTTTCAATTTCCGCCAGTGTATTTTAGTTTTGGTGGTCAGACTAATATCTCTGCTCCTCCATAATAAGGTGTGCAGTTATGGTGGCAGTTATGCCTTGCCACCATAACTGCACACCTTATTGCTATCCGACATTTAATCTCATGTGTGGAACCTCTATTTCTCTTTATTTTAGTGCTGAGAAATATGAAGTCTTGAATAGTTTTGAGTACTTTATTGTTGATTTTGATGTCAACCTTCCCATGGGGAGCTTTATAATCTTAATTTTTGTGACATTGAGATGCAGCCCTGCTTTTTTACTTTCCTCTTTCATCCTGATAATCAGATACTCGAGGTCTCAGTCAATAGTGTTGTGTCATCTACATATCTCAAATTGTTAATAGTATGACCACCTACTTTCATTCTAATGCCAGCTGCATCCAAATCAAGTTTCCACAATCATCTTGGCATATAAGTTAAACAGGAAGATGACAGAGTAAAGCACTGCCTTACTCCTTTTCCAATCTGGAACCAATCCATGTGCATACTGTTGCTTCTTGATTGTTATATAATGATTTAAAAAATGAAATTAAATAATCTGGAGCACCAAAATCATACAGAGCAGTATCTTTGTTACTATTATTCAAAAATAACTTAAATATAAATACCAACATTAACAGGAGCAAAAGAAACAAAAATATTAATTAAATGCATTTAATTAAATAAAACAAAAATAGTAAGTGTTTTCTAAATTATTTCTAACAAATTTCATTTTCAAAATATTTAATCTTTGAAACAAACTCAAATTATAAATATTTATTTAATAATATTTTGAACTTCTAATCAAAATAGGGCATTGGCTAACAAATAACTAAGAATAAAGTTTATGGAAGAAGTGTAATAGATATTGGGGAAATGAACAAGTTTTGAAGACAAGAAAATACAATTGAGAGTATCACAATTAACAAATAAAAAATATAATAAAATCCTCAATTTCCTTCATTAATGACATTCCTAAAGTCCAAAATAAACAAAGTCCTGACACAGTGGCACCAAAATGGAACCATGTATTTGATTTTTGTATTCTTAAAAAATATTTAAATTAAAATTATCGTAGAAACAATTAATTTCTTATGTGGTGTATCCCACCATGTATATGTATGTTTTAGTCGATAATATCCTATGTTATCTATAATTTCCTCTTCTACTTAAATAACCCACACTATTTTTCTTCTTTTGACTTTTCCGACCTATTTGCACTTTCTGGCTAGTTTTGGGCTGAAAAGGGGCAACAACCAAGAAGGCAACGTAGGAGGACTTTACTTTCATTATTCATTCTGGGAGAAACAAGCGAGGGGAGAACCACATGAGGAAGACGAGGGAATGAATCCATGCGGTCAGGGAGTGTACATCGGAAGATTGCTCAAATTGTCGCACAGATAAGGGGGACTTCTTTCTAATCTAACCTTTCTATACTTTTTTTCTCTACCTAGATTATATTAGTTTATATTTTAAGTTAAGTTAGTCATAAGTAGTAGTATAATATGGTCACAATGGATTGTGTACTGGTTGGCTTCGGGACCCACACATGTAACCAGATATACAAGCTTTGTTCACGAGAGAGGAAAAGAGAAACGGTTTAGTATCATGTACGGGCTCGAGATCATGTATTAAAATTAATTTGGAGATAAACTGTAAATAAATGATTTCCTCTATCTTTTGTTGAAATTTGTGTTAATACGTGGTGTATTCTTGTATAATATGGTTTTTCATTAACCCATCACACCACACTTATATCAGCAGATTAAATTTTGAAAATTCTATAAATGTAAAATATAACATCCAGTTCTAGTAGATTATTTCTGTAATATCAACCAAACTAAAATGTTATATGTAAAATATGTAAATAACTTACATTTGCTACTGCAGTTACAGTATAAGCATGTCCTGCAACTAATCCATTGTTATCTGCAACATTAGCTGTCCGCCAGTCACCCTGAGTAAAAAGAATTATTATTTGTCTTTATTTGATATTTATTTGATACTGCAATAATTTTATAAACTGAATATATAATATATATATATAAATCATTTTTTCAGATAAGTGTAGGATTAATTTCTGTTATTGAGATTTTGTAAATGTAAAGATTTTTACATCTGTATGTAGAAAATAACAAAACAAAAACATCTGCAAATCATTTTGATATGAAATATCAAAAATCAATTTCTTGTAATTATATACTGGCAATTTCTAATACAACATACAGTCGACCCCCCTATAAGATAGAGATACGTTCCATTCTCTAGGAATCCGCTTTCTTACGAATCCTTCCAATCACAACCCGACACGTGTCAAGTTTACGGACTACGGCTGTTTGAAAGATTTTCTTCCATAAAATTAATCGATTCTAGACTAATCCGACTCAACATTTCCAAAATACGTATATATTTTTTGGGAATAATCCGTATAAACTACGCTATAAACAAAAAATTGTAGGATTACTTACCGAGTGTCACCATTCGACATTGCCATTGCTCAACATTGTTTTCGTCGCGGAACAGCTCAGCAAAGAGCGGCCGATTTCTAACAACTTATTTTTCTGTGAAAACTTCGTAGAACTTCGGAGACATCATTAATATAAATAATTTTAATCGCCGTTGAATAAGAAATGTTTCTTTCACAAGAAATGTATAAAATTACAGTACTGTATTAGACTTACGGTACCTAATTTACATACTGACAGACGATAGTTAGCGTAAAAATCTCCGTAGCGTGGCGCCACGCTAGACGGCGGAAATTATATATTTAATTATAACAAAGTTACAATAAGTTAATATATAATTATATATACAGTACCTAATTTATATATAATTAATATATAATTATATGTACAGTACCTAATTTATATATAATTTATATAATACTGTCCAGACGATAGAAATCTCTCCGTAGCGTGGCGCTACGGACGGCGGGAAAGTAGTTCGGCTTCCCGATGACGTTTGAGGTGTTTATAGGGAACTTTTACTATTTTTTACGGATACCGGTAGCAATTTTTTCGTAGTTTTATAGGAATCGTAACTATAGGGACCGTAATTATAGGGGGGTCGACTGTAACAAATAATTTCAAATAAATATTTTTATAATTAACAATTAACAAAGCATTAAATATTAAATATTTATCTGTTTACATATTAGTAACACATGATAATATCAATCAGTATAATTCCAAAATAGGCTTTCATTTCAAGTAATTCATTTATTAGATTTTAAGTGAAGTTAACAATTACTTAGCATAAATATATACATTTTTCATAAAATCCAATGAGGATCCTAATGCCCATCTTGGATATTATATTTTTATTTAATAATTTTTAACTAAACAAATTTATCTAAATACATAAAAACACATTATTATACCATACTTAATTCATATATTTTCAAAAACTGCAATACAATCAGTGGCAGATAGACTTAGGCTTAGGGGCACAGAGCAAAGGAAAAAATAAAACAAGAAAACAAATGTTTTCATTGATACATTCTTGCAATTACATTTTTATTTAATTTATTTAAAGTAACTTAATGTTGCTTTATTCTATTCAACAAAGGAAGAGACTTCCATATATCTAAGGTGACCAGGTTTTAACACTGGTGAAGTGGGACAAAATTGACGGGGGAGAAAAAATTGTTCTAGAGCAACAAAATTTTAATATCAAATTGTATTGTATTATATTTTTTAAATTTTAACATTTGTAAAATTTACAAATATAAAAAATCTTTAAAAACACTATTCTTTTGCATATTTCTCATTTGAATGAATTTTTTTTTAGTAGATTGATGTCGTTTAAAATGTCATGAAATTTTTTTGCAAGAATTTGTTAAATTATATTTCACACATAATATGGCTTTCAAAATCTCAACACTTAATTGTGATTTATCAGATGTCCACACTTTATTTATGGTAGAAAAAAACATGTTCAGTCAAGGCATTAGTTCCTGGTAAGGACAGCACATATTCCACAATTTTTAATGCATTGTTGCAATGTTTTTCAACCGGGGTGCCACAGTGCCATGATTGGGGTATCGTAAAGTTTAGGGCCTTTAGGCATTTTCTTGGAAATTTACTTAAGTGTAGTTCAAGTTAACTCATTGTCAGTTCTATTTTGCTATGAGATATCTAGTAAGCAAAGAAACGATGACTAATTGCATGTTAATGTAATGTTCTACTCTACGTGTATGCACGACTTGTCACGAGTTTGCCCAAACTACATTGCTTGGCCTTCACATTTCCAGTTCCAGTACTAGGCCAACCAGCAGAGAAGAATGACGTGGACACTTGTATCTTGTATATACTTTAAAAAGCGTTGCATTGTGCTTTGAAAAACGTGTGGTTTCAATCACAATGTAGGTGCATATTACAGTATTTTCATAGTATTCAAAAGCAATGATGATAAATAAACAATTTTTTATCATTTTTTTAATTTAAATTTTTTTAATTGATATGAAAAAGATAAGAAAAAAGTAATGAAATATTTATTTTATGTATGCATCAAAATAGTATAAAAAAACTTAACAAAAATTGTTTATCAATAAAATGATAACATAAAATGATGATAAAACTAGATTTAAAAAACAACAGCAAGACTATTATTTTACATGTAGGTATTTCAACAATATTCAATGGACTTAAAGTTTGATTTTGAACACATAGAAATGCTTTTTTTTGCATTAAAATGCCACTTTAAACTGTCAATTTTTAAAATTTTTCTTCCCTGGGAGGGGACGCCCTCCCTAGACCCTACCCCAGCATTGCACGTATTAGTTTTTGCAAAAAATTCATCTGGCCCATTAGTTCCCCCTTATTCAGATTCTAGATCCGCCACTGGTCAAGGGTGTCACAATTTTTTATTTTTCAATCAGGGCTGCCACTCAATGAAAAAAGTTGAAAAACACTGCATTGTTGTATGGAACATAGTTTGTTTCAAAATGATGAAATATTTCTAACCATTTGTTCTCTGTTGAGATTTTTGCTGATGCCCAAGATTTAACCTTTTCCTTATCAATATATTTTTTAAATAATGATACTTCATTAAAAAGATCATTTTCGAAAATATTACTATCTGGAAAATATTGACTAATGTGATCAAATGACTTTTGCACATCTTCCCAATTAAGTTTTTGTTTTAATATAACCCAATGAAAATGTTCAATATCATTGCAATGTATAGTACCGTCCACTCTTCTAAATAATCTATTAATTCTAAATAATCTAAATAGTTACTATAGAACTTTTTGACATGATTCATGAAATCTGATCGATTTATTGCACCTTGTTCTTCTACTATTACAGATGATTAACTACTGTATATTNCACACACATTTAATTTTAGTTTTGTTTTGGTTGGTAAGCCTTGACTCTGGTCTGGCATAGTACACAGCCACCGGTGTGTACTGAGTATAACCCACTAAACCCAACACAATAATAATAATAATAATAATTTGTATTACTTTTCCTCTGAATTTGCCTTGAGTGTCATTGTAATTTTTTATTATATAGTACTGTCATAACCAAAATAAACCCCAGCCCAACCACTAGCAATAGAACAATGCAAACTGATGTGCTTACTCTCGCTAGTCACTAGCTTTCTAAGGCGGCAACAGACGAGAGCTCTGCGCCATGTAACATGCAACGAACAAAACGTTTGCTCGTTTGGACAGCCTGTGAACATGTGCTGCTCAGTTGCGGCAACTGTGCACCCCAAACCATTTTCTGTCGGTCTTTGCCACGAACACAAAGGGTTTTGTCTTTATTTCCAATGCTCAGGCATACCTTGGCACTGATACATGTGATACAAAATGATCTTTATGAAATCTTAAACATAAAACATAAGTTTATGACACAGTTGACAAAAACTTAATTTTTCCAAAACTCAGGACTTTTCTAAACCGCTGCTGGACATGGGACAAATTGTTAAAAATTGTGACTATCCTGCCAAAAGCAGGACGTCTGGTCACTTTACACATATCCCATTTTGTGTGTGTGTGAGGTCCTGGATGGAAATTGAAATTTTATGTTTTCAATGACCAATCTGGTAGGACAGTTAAGCTCTCCTTCTTTTGAAATTAAAACAAAGCAAGACTTAAAGTTTAGCTTAAACAATAAAAGTTCTTTTCATCAAAACAGAAAACAAAAGGCTAGAATTGCAGGGAGAATATGAAAGTTTCAAGGAATTTTAGACTATCGGGATCTGATTAAGTGTCAATAACAACCTCTCCCATGTCCCAAAAGTTTCATATTGTCACTGGGAGACAAGGGAAGGCCAATCAGAATGTGGAATAGAGGAGAAAATCCTATAAAAATGCATGTTTCAAGGACATGAAATTCTTTGCTCCAAAAATTAGTTTTTCCTCCAAAGATCCACTGTTTATCTCTCACTGTTGTTTTATCTCTTAGATTCGTTTGTTCTCCCAGAGTTGTTATCTCTCCAAGGTTCATTCTTTCTCCAAGAACTGTTATATCCAAAGCTTAATAGCAAGCCCTGGGGCTTGAGAGATCTTGCAGACCATCACTGAAGGACTACGTGATGGGACATTCAAACCTTTACTGGACTATCTTCTTGAGAATTGTAGTGACAAGGATATAGAAACTTTTGTAAGAAAAATTCCAATATTTTATTAAATGGGAAAAAGTGAATGGTAAGACTGTCTCAGTGTGTATTTCATGCCCATGCACAATTATCACAACCCCTTGACAGTCCCAACAATTGCACAAAGTCACAAACATTGCATATATATCTACTATATCTACTGTACGTAGTACTTCAATAATTCAATTATTTAATTGATTTCCTATTTTTCTACTATTACTGCTTTTCCATTTCTTTTTAAATAAATATATGAATTATATTAGTGATCTAATTATAGTAATGGTAAAATGTTCATTGTAATGTTACTCATTCAGAATGTTTTGAATTTACACTTTATTATTTGAGAAGACCAATTACAAAAGAAACAGACTAACAAATTTCAGAGTATGCAAATTGCATAAAATGACATTTGATTTTTTTTTCTTTTGTAATTGGTTCTTTTTCAAACATGGCACAAATTAGGTCTGCATCTTGAAATAAATTGCCAAATGGCAAGGTTAAAAATATCTGAAAGAAAGTATGAATAAAATATATAAAAATAATTAGCAGAAGTAGGTCAATTCCATGTTGTAAGCTATTGATTATTCAATATTTTTACATGGAGACTCTACTGGAAACATTTCTTTTGTCATAATTCTAGATAAAATTGATTAAGGTAATTGATTTTTAAATCTTTTGTAATTGGTTCTTTTTCAAACATGGCACNAAATTTTTTAAAAAATCAAGTTGACAAAATTTGAATATTTATTCTATGGCATCCATCTTTTCGCAGTTTATGTACTAAATTGTTGAAGGTAAATTACAGATTTTTTTTAGACATGTTTTACTAAAATTACTAAATTTTAGTAATTTAGAAATTACAAAGTTATTATAATAATTTCTTTTTATTTTACTCCTATGAGTCTCTAGCAATTGAGTGATTGTCAAAAAATGAGGTTTCTAAAATTTACTTTGAAACATTTTTTCTTGCAAAGTGCAAATTGCTATTACAATTGCAAATTTATGTACAGTATTTGATACAATTATGATATATTTTAGACTTTGAAGTTCTCTTCTCTCAGAAAACAACCTATGTTTACAAAGAATAGAAAAGCATGCCAGTTAGTTGCCAGCTACAAGATCACATAATGCTGCAAAGTTTCCTAAAAACTAAGACAAAAATTTTTTTATTAAATAATGAACAAAATCGTTTCATTTAATTAAACATTCCATTACTGGTTTTGTTGTGGATTTTAAAGAATTAAAAGCTATTGGCTTTTTCAGTAACACATCATACAAAGAGCAGTTGTTAACATAGGCTTTATCAATGGAGAAAATGATTTCGGGTCCTAATGACCTCTCTTCAGTCCTTACACTTTACAAAAGGAAGATAGATAATGATTACATCATGCATAACAATACATATAATATTTTAAAAAAAACTTTTTTAACTTACATAGTTGATTATTGGTTACAAATTGACATTAAAGAAAATATTGGGTAATTGACTGAGTAGAATCTGTTTACAAGTGTTGCTGTATAAGATAAAATAAATGAGGATAAGTAAAACAGTTATAAAGTAAATAAAGTTTAAGACGGTTATATTATAAAATGGTATAGATTGTTATTACCTGTAGATGGATAGAAAATATGAGATGGATGGTGTTTAAAATACCAAAAGATTAAACTAAGTNTGCTGTATAAGATAAAATAAATGAGGATAAGTAAAACAGTTATAAAGTAAATAAAGTTTAAGACGGTTATATTATAAAATGGTATAGATTGTTATTACCTGTAGATGGATAGAAAATATGAGATGGATGGTGTTTAAAATACCAAAAGATTAAACTAAGTATTTAATGTTACATAAGGTAGAGGCAGGCAGAGTTTGAATCATCCTTAGGTTTACAGTTGCATCTGCAGAATGTAGTTGTATCTATATAGGAAGGCAGAATAACTTCACTAGATGGGTGCCATCTGAGGAGGTGGGGCAAGATGGGATCACTTGTGGATACTACCTGTTAAGAAGGAGTGCTTTCCAGATGTCACTGATAGTTAGACCATTGTTTAAGTTCATTTTATAAGTTTTTATTTTAGAGATTTCCAAATGTTTTAATAATTTCCTTTTTATAATAATTTTTCTTTCCTGAGTATTTTTAGATTATTGAATGAAATCTCACAACCTTCACTATTGCAACGAATGGCTATAGCAGAATTAGTTTATCTTGGAATTTCGTCGGATGATATTATTTTTTTTTAGTTAATTGAAGACACAGACTGTCCAAAAAAACTTTTGGTAGACACCATTTATTCACTTCACGTGTTCCAGAACAAACTTTTTGACAACCTGACCTTCTTTTTAAGGCTACTTGGCTATCAAGTTTACAAACATTCCTTTAAAAATCACAGAAAAAAATCTAATTAAAATTATAAGTGGTAGTCTACCAAAAACTTTTTTGGACAGTCTGTGTCTTCAATTAACTAAAAAGAATTAGTGTAATTAAATTTAATGACATGTGAATCTAATTTTTTAAGTCTGATTTTTAGGGTTCTTTCTGTTTTACCTATGTATTGGTGATTTGGTTGGCAGCTGCAGGATATTATATATATAACGTTGTTTTGTTGTATTATATCAATATTTTGAATAATATTTTCTTTAGTTATTAGTAACTTTTGTTATTATTAGTAAATACTAGGGTTATACAGTGTATTATGTGGTTTTAATAGTTTTTTATTTTTTCGAATACTATAGGAATGTAAGCCATTTGAGTTGGTATTATATTTTTTTGGGTTGTGGTAGTGTTGATGTTAGTAAGCCAGTTTTCTAGTATCTTATTTGGATAGAAAGCTCACCCAGACTAAAGAAAACACATCAATGAGATGCAATCTCAAGGACATGTTCATTGTTTTTATTTAATAGCCAGGGAATTATTCTTTGAGAATTTGTTTCACAAGGTCAACTGTGAATCAAAATTTTCATGTGGATGTTTTGAGGCACCTGCATGAAAATGTCAGATAAAAAAGACCAGATCATTCTAAAGCTCAGAACTGGTTGTTGCATCATGACAGTGCCCCACTAACACAGCTATTTCTATTCAAGTTTCTCAACAAAAATAAAATGGCTGTGATTCCCCACTTTCTTTATTCACCAGACTTGGCACCATGCGAATTTTTTTCTATTTTCATGGCTGAAAAAGTGCTGAAAGGACAGTGATTTGAAAACATTGATTACATTCAAAAAGAATTGCAGTGAGTGCTTAAACAATGTCACCAAAAAAGAGTTCCAGAAATGTTTTGAAAACTGGTAGAAGCTCTGAAATCTATGTATAGCTACAGAAGGAATTTATTTTGAAGGTGAAAACTCTCAATTATTTAACATGTATGTCAGGCATTTTTTATCGGACCAGTCCCAGAACTTTTTGACTACATCTCATATAAGACACAAAGCAATTTTTTGAGCCTTTTTCTTTTAAACAAAGTCACATCTTATATGCCATAAAATATAGTATTTATTGCAGTGTGTAGCGTCTGTGTAATCCAAAACGAGTTGGTAGACGAACGGACAGCAATTGGTTAGAAAACGTACTTTTTATTTTAAAAATTCCTTATTCATATGCATTTCGGGTTGGCTTAAATGCCCAACCCCTCTTCAGTGCTGTTAAGGTTACACAAAAAAATTTAATTTAAGGTTAGTTTTACGGTATTGGTTAGTAGGAACATAACTAAAAACGCGAGGTGATGATAACATAAAATTGCTTACTTGACATATAATGGTACAGCATAGATGTATTTTACAAAAATTTTTTGATTACATAGTAGTATGGCATAGCCTATGATATGAAAAAAGTGGCATAAGGGGGAGGCTGTTTAACATATCATTTTTATGACGAACTGTTTAACATAGAATATTAATTTAAAAAATATCAATGCACACTTACATTTTAGTTAGAATGTATTATTTCCGAATACAAAAAGGAACATAGTACAAAACATTTTTAACAACTGGTCTTATCCGTTGTTCGCTTAGTAACAGAATACCGACAAGTAATGTTATATAAACAGTTACCCACATTCCGTACACG
>NW_019385125.1:163214-179315 GCF_000671375.1 Centruroides sculpturatus | reverse complement strand
GTGTACGGAATGTGGGTAACTGTTTATATAACATTACTTGTCGGTATTCTGTTACTAAGCGAACAACGGATAAGACCAGTTGTTAAAAATGTTTTGTACTATGTTCCTTTTTGTATTCGGAAATAATACATTCTAACTAAAATGTAAGTGTGCATTGATATTTTTTAAATTAATATTCTATGTTAAACAGTTCGTCATAAAAATGATATGTTAAACAGCCTCCCCCTTATGCCACTTTTTTCATATCATAGGCTATGCCATACTACTATGTAATCAAAAAATTTTTGTAAAATACATCTATGCTGTACCATTATATGTCAAGTAAGCAATTTTATGTTATCATCACCTCGCGTTTTTAGTTATGTTCCTACTAACCAATACCGTAAAACTAACCTTAAATTAAATTTTTTTGTGTAACCTTAACAGCACTGAAGAGGGGTTGGGCATTTAAGCCAACCTGAAAGCATATGAATAAGGAATTTTTTAAATAAAAAGTACGTTTTCTAACCAATTGCTGTCCGTTCGTCTACCAACTCGTTTTGGATTACACAGACGCTACACACTGCATTCAAGATACAGCAACCACGTCCTCTACATTATAGTATTTATTGTTTATGTAGTTATATTTAAAGACAAATAAATTTTTAATACATCAAGTTTTCACTTAAAGTCATCAACGCATTATTAGAAACTGTTACATTAAATAAAATGACTGTATAACAAAACCAATTTTACCACAAGCTAAATAATATAAACAAAATATAATTTGGTTAATATTATTCTTATTTGATCATGTTTGCAACCACCAGCATTTATTTCCCTTGCATAAAATCAAGATTACTGTTTATAAAGAAGATATGATAACGATAATTGTAAATGATTATAAATGTACTTGTATCTTTAAGCAATAATGACAAAAAGACATTAAGAACTTGCTGTACACTAATTCTGCAAAAAATAAACATTTCATTATTTTTCAGACAAATAAATAATTATTATAGCTGAGAATATTTGTAATTTATGTATAAATTTCAAATGCTTCTAACCAGTTCTCTCTCCAAAAATACCACTTTTTAATGATTATTTCTTTCAAACTATTCTTTAATTACTTATAATGTTTTACTACTCTTGCTTCAATAACGTGAATTATTTAAAAAATTAATTAGGATTTTATAAATAACAATGAATTTCCCATTTAATATTTAATAGTTTCATTTATAAAATGATTTTTTTATTAATTTGTTTCACATTATTTTAAATAACAGCATTTTCATTTTGTCTTATCATCAATTATTTTTTTATTAGATTTTTTGGTCAAATTTTACCTAGGCGCACTGTCATGGCCATGGTCATGACTGTTTCTGCTCCTGACTGACTCTTCCCAGAGGGGAGCCGTCGGCAGGCTGCCGAGTATATAACATCACTAGTTATTGATTCACGGTAGTTCTTAAACACATGTATCAATAACTAGTGACGTTATACATTCAGTGGCATGCCGGTGGCTTGCCTCCAGGAGGAGTCAGTTGGGTGCACGAACAGTCGCAACCTCCACCATGATGATGCACATAGGTAAAATTTAACCAATTTTTTAAATTAACAAGTAAATTAATTTTAAATTTAAGGTTTTATTAATGTAAGTATTATGATTTAAAAAATTATAAACTGCAACATGAATATGAAAGAGTGAAGAAACAATATAACATGTCAGGACTAGACTGACAAAGGCAGCCAAGAGTAGAACATCAAGTGTATTTGTGTGTGTATATATATAAATATAATATACAGCGGTTACAAACTTTCAGGAGAGATAGAGTACACAGAGTACACCTAGACAATGGGAAATCACGTAGCACTGCATGGTCAGAAACACTTTCCTGGAACTTCTGGAACTTGTTGCACACATCATGGCTGCTGTTGGGGAAGTCTGGGACACACCCAGTATTTTTGACAATATTAGATCTTCAATGCGCTGGAGGCCTGCATCAAGGCCCAGGGTCATAATTTCAAACACCTTTGATTTTGCTGTACTAAGAATAATAAACATGTTTTCTCATCCTGTTCATGTCCTTCCTTACTTGTGTTTTGTACAACCATGCACTGCTATGTGATTTCCCATTGTCTAGGTGTACTCTATCTCTCCTGAAAGTTTCTAACCACTGTACTGATACACCCTGTATATATGACTATTTTGTTTATAACTGACATATTCTAAAAATTTCCAAACATATCACAAAATTTTATATTTGTTCTAGCTGAAATTACTTCAATATAATCTTGTTTATTCATACTCTTTAACCACTGCAATAACTATTCAAACTATTAAAATAATTCATTTCTCTTGGATCTTGTTAACATATAATATTTTATAATAACTAATCATATGCAAGAATCTTAAAATGTGAAGAAAAAACTATATTACATGACCACTTCATAATACAGTAGAGCGTCATTTATCCGAATGAATTGGGGACTGGGGTTGTTCGGATAATTTATTTTTCGGATAACCGATTATGTACGAACAAATATATTAACCCATCCCGTGTTGAAATTTTTCTCCATTGTGTGTCGCTTCGCGTTGAATTCCCATCAATGTTAAGCCTAACGTAAACTTTTTAAAATAATAATCGTGGCTATTGTATCATTAAAAATTATTTCTTTATTTTTTACAAACAAAATAAATATATTGAAAAATATAAAAACAAAAAATTATACTTTAGAAGTTAATCCAGTATCAAAAATGTTCAATTCAGTGCAACACACAGTCCTCAGAAAAACACTACACAAAAGTGTCAGTGTTGCCCAAGGTCTTAGATTATATTCTAAGACCTTGCACAACACCAGAGAAAATTAAAATTTGCCGACTGGAATGCTTTCGGTTAACCAACGTTTCGGATAACCAGCTTTCGGATAAACGACGCTCTACTATAATATTTTATGAAGCAACTATCTATCATTAATATCATTTATATTTTAAGAATTATAATTTTAAAGAAGTATATCTTTGACTTTTTATCATAAAATAATAAACAGCAATCTTTTAAAAAAAATTACTTACTTTTCGAGAACAAGTTATAAATGCTCCATTAGATGACGCTTTTAATAATATATCATACAAATTGGAAGGTGCATCATCCAGATCATATCTTTCTGCAAGACCTCCTGTTAAATCTACCAAAGCATCCATAGCTTGGCCTCCTTCTAAAGCTTCATATGATTTATGTAATCTAGTAAATAATTTTGAATAATTAAATTATTTATCTATTTCACACTTTTGAATGAATTACAAATTCTATCATAATGCTTAAGAACTATTGTTGATTAATCTAAAATTTCAATATTTTATTAAATGGGAAAAAGTGAATGGTAAGTCTGTCTATGTGTATTACATACCCACACACAATTGCCTTGACCCCTCGATCATCCTGACAATCACACACAGTCGGCAAACCTTACAATTTTACCAATCCTTGGACTTAAAAATATCGAGAAATGCTGCAATAGTCAATATGCCCACAAACTTGTTTCCTTTCATGTACAGTACAGTACAGTACAATATTTTTTGTATCAAATTCTGTGTCATTTTTCATTTTATCTTTGGATAAAACTGTCCACGTGGCTTCAGAATGTCTTTTTCATCTCCCCTTTGGTTTATTGTCCCTTATCTACTTACTAATTACTTCAAGTTTTGGAAAAAGTAGCCAGTTAAACTGTTTCCATTTGTGGCCATTTTATCATCATACAGCATGAGATCGGCTACTTCAGAACCAAGCACTTCCCCAATCTGGCCAACGTGTCTGTCATTGGCCAATTGAGATCAAACAACACCAATGATATGTTTATCAGCATACAATCACTTCATCAGTATCATTTGATCTCACAGTTAGAATATACATGTGCACACAGTGGTAAATACTGTACTCAAGCCAAAAATTCCTCCTTTAAATTTTTTTGAGTTAACCAAGTCAAATAACCAATTAAATTCCTAAGTTAAAGTGGGGAGAGTGCATTTTTATTTCTGTATGTTAAATCTGGCAATGTCTCAAAGATAATAAGTGTCACCTCCCGCTACAAAAACACCAATAACAAAAACAGAAAAGAACACACAAAACAATAGATATTGTGAGAATACAGTTGAGGGTTAGACCCTCTAGTCGTTGAGTTGGTAAAACCCGCTCACGAGGTCACTGGATGATGTTTTCCCGAGTGACGGAGGAGATAAGACAATAGGGTTCTGTTCTCCAAATAATGATGAGATGACTGGTTAACAACTTAACAAAAGTTTGATATAAACAAAGACGGAGATTATGAACACAATGTAACCAAGTTACCTTTGAAGGATAACATAACTAACAGAAGTTCTGTTTTTGCAAGGCTATATGGAGAGTTCTCAAGGGTAACTGTTTCTTAAACATAAATTCTAAGTCGACCAAGAGAGAGAGAGAGAGAGAGTTTACAATAAGGGTGTGACTATGCAGACGCGAGCGAGCAAATTTTCCGAGCAAGCAAGAATATGTGGTGAGAAGAGGCGAGACGTAATAAATATCAAAACCTGTCAGATATGTGCGAGAACCAAAAATTCGCTCTCGCCAGTTATATTTCTCGCTTCTTGTTTGTGCATGGTTTTCCTTTGTGAAAACTAAATCGCTCGCAACCTATCGCTCGCTCTAAATTTGCGTCTGCATAGTCACACCCTAACTACAGAATACCTCATGTAGATAATCAGTTATCTTCAGATAATGTATCTAAGGCTTGGCATAGAGTGTCCTTGGGGCAAGGGTGGACAAGGCAAGAGCTCCAGTTCGGCTCTTCCAATATGTCAGCTTTGATGGTGGCAGGACTTATGTCTACTGTTGATGTCTGACCCGATGCCTGGATTTGAGCCCCTTTTATACGCATTGCACGTGAGAAAACAGTCAAGTGACTTTGATTTAATGTGTTCTAAGTTCGAGTTGGGTCTGGTTCGATGGATACGGGCTGTCAAGAATCGGATGTTTCGAAGAATTACGGATATTTTCTATTCATTATCGTGGCTCATCTTACCTCAAAATTCCATCCATTTGACAGTTTCCCATCATTAATAATCAAATGTTTTGACTAAGTTTATAACCTAAGTCCAAATATCAAAATGATTGTTGATTCAGAGGGATATTGGATAGGTTTGTTATCTTATCAATCAAGGAGTGGCCATGAAGTTTCTGTTGAAGATCTGGGTTTTTCCCTTTGAATTATAATTAAGTTAACAGGTTAATTAGAGCTAATTAACCTCTCCGGATCTTCACAATATTATTTAGAATAAAGTATTTTTTACAGATAGCTTTCAGTTTGATGAAATTAAGGAATAGTTATCTTCAATTTTAATAGCAGTTTTTTGCTGAAACATGATGTAATCGTTACATTAAGGCAGCAGTATGGTGCATAAATACAAGATGATGATTTGGTATTAAACAAAGGGATATGAATGTAACTATAGTGAGAAGCAAGTAGGCCATTACAATATTTTATAGGTATAAATGCAATTTTAATTAAAAAGGAGTAAAAACTTTTTAACTTGATGTGATTTAACATAAGGAGGAAGCATAGAAAGCAAAGGAAAACTACTATGCTTTATTTCTAATGTAGCAATCTTCCTAGTAAGATGAGCACAACTAGAAATAGAGACAAGAACAACATTCAGTTGGAATTTGTTGCAAGCATAAACACCTTGCCCAGTAGGGGGAAGAGGGATCTCCAGATCATCAGCCTGCAAACCCCCCCAAGAGACTTGAGAAATGGAACTTGGAATGTGAAATCTTAAGGAAAACTGAAAAGATGGAAAATCTGAAGAATGAGATGAAAATAAATAAATTATACATAGTAAGACCAGGTGAAATGAGATGGAAAGACAAGAATCAGTGAGCAACAATATCAAGCTTTACTTTTCAGATGGGAGGAAAGCAATGAATGGACTGGGGATAGTGTTGAAAAGTGAGTTTGCATCCTGAGTTATTAAAGTTGATTACATAAATGACAGAATCATAATGTTCATTTGTTGTGAAACCGTGTTGTACTAGATTTTCTTTAGAAGTGTTGAACACGAGATCGTGTTATTAACCAATCATACGGCTTCTTTTCCACCTTTATTTAGTTGATACTAAATAAAGGTGGAAAAGAAGCCATGTGATTGGTTAATAACATGATCTCATGTTCAACACTTCTAGAGAGAATTGTANAACTTGCAGTAAGAATAGTGAAGATGGACTCCAGGTTACAATTCTTGAAGGAATGTCAGGTAAGAAGAATTTATCCAATGTCCATTTTTAGAATCAAGTTGCCTAATGAATGTATAGCAGTACGAGAAAGAGTACGAGTTCTCTGCTTAAATAATTCAATTAAACGAGTAAAGAATTTCAAGTACAGAGCCATTAAAGAAATAGTGGAACTGGAAGATAGCATGTTTAAAACGAGCCCGCATATATTGACGAGTATCAATTTAAGAGTAGTTGGGTTAACAAACCAGATAAGCATTAATTTAAGGAAGAAATACAGGAGTACTTGTGATGTATTTTTCCAAACTATATTCAAATTATTTTCAAATTTAAGAATTTGTACCAATTTATTATAAAGTAAATATTATATAAATTATTTTTAATTTACGAAATTTTAGAATGTTATCATATTCTTACTTTGCATATGCTTTTTCTAATAAAGCAACCCAAAATTCTCTGTTATCAGAACAGCGAGAAAAAATTAAACGTCCGTCTTTAGTTGGAAGTAAATCATCTATATAAACAGTTACCCATTTTCCATATTGCCAAAATTGAAACCAAATAAATCCCTTATAACCTGTTCCATAAAGAGGTTGATTTGATGGAATTACCTGGTAAAATAATAAAAGCATTGATCTTTAAATAAATTAAATAAAAACTGAAAATAAAAGTCTGATTACATTATTACCTATTTGGTAAACTGTGGTAAATAAATATTAAATACTTTACTAAAAAGTTTCAAGATAATCATCATATTGTAAGAGAAAAGTGAATAATCACCAATATAAAATACAAAATATCTTACTTTTGTACCTTTAAAAACTTTTAAAAAGTTAAAAATAAACAATAAAATTCCTTGTAATATTTGGCTTTTTTGTATGATAAATGTTACAGTAATATTTACCTTTTACTTATAACTAGTATGGATTCATTGTCACTATGTATGTTCATTGTAACTTTACAAATGATTATATAAATACATAAAAAAAAAGTAATAAATACAGTAGACTCTGCATAATTAGTTCTCATCAGGGAATAGATCATTTGACCCAAATAAGCAGAAATTATCCCAATAAACTAAAAAAACTCTCTCTTTTCATGATAGTATAATTAACAAGTAAAATATACAAAATAAAAAGACAAATTTACTAAAAAAATAAATTAATTAAAGACAGAATGTTTATTTTTATTACAATCTTTGAAAAAGTTGACAAAGTGTGCTCTGAAGTCTTTTCTGTACTAACTGCAACTAAACAAAACCAGAACATATGTCTAAAGCAGATAAAGAAATGTCTTCCTACATTGAAATATTGTCTCAATTCAGCAATATGTTCTCTAGAATCTTGCTCAATCACTTTTTTCAGCATATCATCATCACACATTTCTTGGCCTTCTGAAGTCTCCTATTGTTTTGCTGTATTTTGTTCAATGATCAAAATCACTTTGTCTGTCTCAACCTAACTTCTTTTAGGCCTAGTAAATTCAAACAGAATAGCCACAGAATATCATTTTCTATTTTAAATCCATTCTATACTTTGCCTTTCAATTAAAATCATCAATATCCCAAATAAATGGCACAAATTTACATTAAATGCATTGATTTCTTTCTGTTCTCAGTATTTTGGTGTATATAAATGGCTGCCCTAATTAACTGATGACCCGACTGAAATATATTGTACCTTTTTCAATAGAGAAAACAACAGTAAAAGGTTATGCTTTTATTATTCTATTTTTAATTTCTACAACAATGCTAATGTAATGTAATTTGTAAACCTACATTGCAGTTAAATCTTGATTTAACACATCTCTAATTAATGAATTTCAAATTTAACAAACTGGTGAGTGATGTCAACATAGTTTCATTATGTTTTCAATTATCTTCTATGCAACTTAATATGACTTATGAAATACATTTCATAAAAGATTTGTAAAATAATATCCTTATTGCATAATTATATATTAAATACTAAATAACACTTATCAATACCTCAACAACTCAGTAATTATATTGCTGAATGGTGGTAACTTCTTGCTTCAGATATGAATTCAACTCAATACAGTTCAACTCTGAAGAGTTCAACTGAATGTGAATGGCTACAGTTCAACAATTCAGAGTTGAACTGTAGCCATTCACTTGTACTTCTTGAACAATATTGTATATTTATGTAGGTGTATTATATAAATTTAACAAAATTTATTAATTATGATTAATAAAAAGATAATGTTTTGAAAAGAGAATAGGTAAACTTGAATGTTATTTGAAAATTCAAATTTATAAAGAAACTAAAGTTATGTCATTTATTTGTCATGTTTTTATGAAATCAAAAGATGAACTGTGTTTGATATCTCTAAGAATAAACGACTCAAATTATTTATAGTGAAGTTCAATATATACTGTATTTGCAACATTCTTCACAAATAGTTTTCCTTTGTTTCCATCATTATTTAGGTTTAACAGACCATTGGTAATAATATAGATCAACTTTTCCTATCAGTTTGTTAAATTAGGATGATCTATATTTAATATTAATGTCATAATTTATGCATTCATTATTCTATTATTTCTGTAGTATAGATAATACTAAAGAAATAATAAAATTATAATGATTACTTACTTATAGAAAACTTGCAGTAAAGATAGTGAAGATGGACTCCAGGTTACAATTCTTGAAGGAATGTCAGGTAAGAAGAATTTATCCAATGTCCATTTTTAGAATCAAGTTGCTTAATGAATGTATAGCAGTACGAGAAAGAGTACGAGTTCTCTGCTTAAATAATTCAATTAAACGAGTAAAGAATTTCAAGTACAGAGCCATTAAAGAAATAGTGGAACTGGAAGATAGCATGTTTAAAACGAGCCCGCATATATTGACGAGTATCAATTTAAGAGTAGTTGGGTTAACAAACCAGATAAGCATTAATTTAAGGAAGAAATACAGGAGGAAACTGCTGTGGATTTCAAAAAAGCAGCCATCCAAAGTTACGAGCGTTTTGAAGCCAACCCCGTATATATTATGGGATCAGATTCATCTCACAGAAAGTGTCAAACAAGTTCTGGAAAAAGGTCCTAATTATGCTCCTGACAACACTAGGAACTGGAGAGCTGTTGTAGCGGAAGTAGAAAGAGGAATAGTGGGTATGAATGAAGTGGATAAGGACTATTTCAGATGGAAAACAGCATTCAGAACTGAAAAATACTCTAGGAGGCATGATAAAGAAGTGAACATTAACAAAGCTAGGAAATGGTTGGATCGTAATGATATAGTGGTCACTAGGGCAGATAAGAGTAAGAATTTGGTCTTAATGAAGAAACGCAGGTACAATGAAGCCCTGGAAGGTTATATAGAAAAAACAGAATGTGAAGAAGTGGACCGAGGTATAGTTGAAAGAATTGACAGAAAATTAAGGAAATTGGAAAAATCGCCCATAGCAACATTATTCCTTTTCCTAAAAGGTGCCCACATCGCCTGCCCAGGTGTACCTAGGTTGTTTGGATTCGCAAAAATACATAAAAACAGTAAAGAGATCAGACCAGTAGTAGAGAAATGTAAAGGACCGACCTACATTCTAGAAAAACGTATGCATAGGCATTTAACACAACTGTTGGAGGGCTACAGATTTGTTACAAAAGACACGTTTAGTTTGGTTAATGACCTACATGATCTATCTTTAATGGACAATGAGATTGGGACGGTTATGGATTTCGAGAGTATGTTTCCATCAATAAATCTTGCCTCATGTTTTGGTGAATTGGTGAACCTTTTATGTGGGTTATACCCAAAAGCATCCGAACACAGAAAAGATCTAGAGATAATGGTTGATTTGGTTTGCTTTCAGTCATTTTTCGGTTTCCAAGGTAAAGTTTATAGGCAATTAAGGGGAGTCCCGATGGGCAGCCCGATGTCTGGCCTGCTGTGTGAGTTAGTGATTAGAAAAATGGAAAGCATGACGTTGTTCAACTACAACGAATACATAATCATGTACAGAAGATATGTAGATGATGTTCTAATTATTTGGAAGAATGACAAAATGATACAACGATTCTTGAACCAGATGAATTCTAACCAACATGGATTAAAACTTAACCTGGAGCAAGTTAGTAACAAGGAGTTGCACTTCTTGGACGTTGGTGTTGAATTTAAGAATGGAACTTTATGCACTAAAGTGTACATCAAGCCCACACATGACCCGATGTACATACCAGCGACTTCTAATGATCCAACGGTTTAAAAGCTATCTGCCTTTAGGGCGCTAGTCAGAAGAGCATTTTTGTATTGCTCGAATGTAATTGACATGATGGAAGAGCTGGGTAGGATCAAAAACGTTGCAAAAGGGTTAGGGTTTGGAACAAGATCTATAGAGCGTTTAATTTCGCCATACGTAAAGCCTAGAAGTGGCTCTAGAAAGAAACCAGACACTAGTGGTAACTTCGCAAAGTGTACGTATAATAAATGTCTCTTCCCAATGTGGTGTTCAGAGTGAGAGGTACGCGATCCCACGAGCGAAATGGTACAAAAAAAGGAGTCTCAACACAAAGTATTATTTCTCTCACTGAACAGGTTCGTTTATTGGATCCCAACTTTACAATTTTCCGAATTTTATGCGTACACCGGTGCTCAATGGTACACCTCGAAAACAGTTATCTATTACCCACGCGACAAAAACCTGACAAGGACCAAAATTACTTAAACTAACTTACGCTAACTTACACTAACTTATGACTAAAGATGAAAGAATATAGGATATAGAGATAGACAAGGAAAGAAGTAGAAATACCCAGGTTTAGATTCGATGAGCCCTTGGTTGGAGAACATTTCGGACTAAGAGGCCTTCCCTCGATGATCTCTCTCTCTCTCTGCACTTTTTATTCTTAGGTCACTTCTTATTTTGTAGACCTTTCGTCTACAGTCTTCATCTTTCAGATTGAGTTGTCTTTGATTTCCTCTCACTGGTAGACTTTTCGTCTACAGTCCTTCCTTTTCTTTCTCTCTGGATTGCTTCGTCTCAGATCACTTCACTTGTAGGAGCACCTCTCTGTTCCCTCCTACCTACTCGAGATCTCCACTCAATCTGATCTTCTTTTTCTTTGTTTTGCTTCCGGGCCTCACTCCCTTTTCCTTTGTTCTTCATTTCTCCGAAGAGGGTAATCCTCCCCCAAGGGCAAAAAGGGGTTCAGACAAAGAAAGTTATAGGAAGGTTTAGAGAAAAGAAAGTTCTAGATGGTTTTAGACAAAGAGAAAAGGAAACTCTAATACTAATACAACATAAAATATAGGAAATATATCATATCATGGCTGACGGCCACACCGATTATGAAGCAAATAGCGAAACACAAAAACGCTAGTATAGTATACAAAAGGGCCCCCAAAGAAAAAATGGATGATAATGAGCGGCCAGGTATGTATGCAATTCCATACAAAAATGACCAGTTGGGAATTGATAAGGACTACGTAGGGGTCACTAACAGAAACCTTGGTGTGAGGATTAAAGAACACAAATATGATGTCGCAAAGAATAAGTGTGTAACAGCATTATCCAAAATGGCACAAGCGGAAGGTTCTGTTATTAAATGGGAAGATGCCAAAATCCTTGCAAAAGTGCACTCACCAACGCTCTCATCCATAACTGAAAAATGTGAAATATACAGGGCAAGTTTAACGGATAGATGTTTAAATTACAAGGATGCGACAGTGTTACCTTCATCGTGGAAATACATAGTAAGAAAAAACACGCGTAATAATACACCTGCAGAGACTCAATAGATATCTGGGTTAATGTAGAAAGAATTGGTACTTAGTGTGTACGGTTAACCACCATATTTTATTTCGTTTTTTGTGTGATATTTTAGTTTATTATTTATTATTTTATTGTGGTTAAGCATGTTCTATTGGTTTAATTTAAACGTATGTTCTAGTTTGGTTAATTTTGAACGTGTTCGATTTTGTATTAGAGTCAAACAATGTTAATCTGAAGATGGCCCATAAATTGGGTTGAAAACGTTTGTTTTGTTTAATAAATATATGTTCTCAGCAATAAGGTGTGTTGGGTGTATCTAGTATATTACTTACAGTTTAACAATATGTGAATCTATTTTATTTGTGAAAATTTATGCATTTAGTATTCCAATTTTCAGTCCACAGGAGTTCAAACTTGTTTCATTTTCACACTGAATATATTGTATATTATTTTAAATATTTTATTCTGATTCCGTTATTTAATAATTTTTGAAATTTCAACAATTTGTTTTGAAGCAGTAAAAAAGATCATATACATAATAAGTCATACAATTATATAAATATATAAACATCTCAAACCCTGATAATTATATTAAAGCCAAATGATTACTGGATTAAATTAGGCAATATTGTGAGGCCAGCCGATTAGGGGTGAGGTGTTTTCGACAGCCGAGCGGTCATTTCTGTCGTGTGGGCGCGGAATGACTCACCGAGACAGGTTTACCATATAAAACCGTTTAATAATATACATAAATCGTTCTTACAATAATCTAATGCGGGCAAGAGCTTATCCCTCAATGGGTTTCTGTCACAGTTCCTACTAATCGGATAGTTCGAATGTTCGATTGGTCCCTGGGAAGCTTTCGGCACTGTGGACGCAGAGAACGATGGCTCTGGGGCACGCACCAACACTTGTAGTGATGTCCTCGGTTGACAAGTTGAACCTCGACGATTCTGGACGTGACCTCGGCGATCCTAGAGTGGACGGGTTGGCGAAACCAGTTCCTAGGTCGTCGGAAGAGCCTTCGTTGCGTCTCGCGTCTCGGTCGGGAGCACCAAATCCCGACAGGTGAGCACTACACACCAAAACCCAAGACTCCGTAAAGTTCCCGAAAACGCGGTTTTATCGATTTTTCCACCGCGGTCGCCTCTCCATTGGTCTCTCCTCGTCACATGGTGACAATTCGAAACTCCAGGAAGGGCGCGGGAGAGGTCAACGTCGCGTCGGAACACGACTCCTCTCCAACCTCGTTTTCCTCGACTTTACTCTATCTATTGTTTAAAATCTTTTAACAAGACAAAAGGTTCATTGTTTAAATCCTATCTTTAAGTTCGCTCTTTCGCACTATGAAACTTGACTCATTTAAAAAGTTGTTAATGGCCTGCTTTCAGACCCCGTTTGGGTCCTCACAATATTACCACTACTGATAATTATTAAATCCCAAGTAATATGGTATTAGAGGTAGGCATTAGGTGCCAACTCTTATTAAATTTAATAATTATAATAAAATTAATATTGATTAAGGAATTTAGAAAATTTTGGAAAAAAGAATTGGCCCAGAGCAGGACTCTAATTCACAACTGCCACTTACCAAGTAGATGCATTGCCAATTACACTACCCATACAATTAAACATATTGTAATTATGTTTTGATTAAACATATCTTAGCAAGAAAGGTGTATTGATGGTTTATTAAATGTTTAAGGCTGAGTTGGATATTTATTTAAAACTTGACCTTTTGAAAATAAAAATGATCAGTATTAATAGGGCAAATGAATCAAAAAATAGAGCTCACAACAAAGGCCATCTTTTTGTCCTGGACCCATGCACCTGTTGCACCTGCCTACTTACAATACTGTATTGATCTATAGATTATTCTTATTTCCAACTTTCTAAACTTCCTGTTATCATATTCAGTAATCAATAATTATTAAAAAGATATTAAAAGAATGTCTGTGTTAAATTTTGTGTGATTATAATAAAAAAATTTGCATATTTCAACATTTTGTATAAAATATTTGACATTTTAAATAAAGTTTTCAAATCACTTTAAACAGAACTGTAATTAAATTGCAAATTTTAGATTACAAAAAGAATTTACCACAAGTAAAAATTTATACTTAAAATTATAAAAAGAAAAATAGAAAGAAAAATTTAATAACTCTATATAATTAATATATCTGAAAATATTGAACTTTTTTTTAATAAACAAAAGCAAATACACAAATCTAATAAGATGAATTCAATACAATTAATCTATGTATTACAGGTACAATAGTAATATAGCAAAACTGACATTTCTTCTAAAAACTTGTAAAAGGCTTTTTTATTACCAACACAATTTTTAAATTAATCTTTCCTTTTTGAGAAGTATATTCTTACTTTTCTCATTAAAGTAGGGTATTGGGCTACAGCAGCACATGAAGACAAAAACCAACAATCAGCCAAAATTCCTTGAATAATATCATGCTGACTTACTCCATCCACCAAAAGACGAGGATTGTCAATTAGTTCCTAGAATTAAAAGTAATTAACTCAGGTTATAAATATAAATATTAAATAACATTTCAAAAAATAAATTATCATAATCTATATGAAAATTTTCAAAGATAATTTTTTATAACTATTCTTAATAAAAAAAATAAATTTTGATAATTTTGTTCCTATTTTTAATCTATTGATATTGATAATTAGATGATCAAGAGAGTAAAGAAATCAGTCTGCCATTCTAGGGAATATGGGTTATGGTTGGATCCTAATATATTTTCATGAATGATTTCATTTGGTTTTGGCTTGGATATATGTGATCAAATTTGATTCCCATCCATCACCACTTGGTTATTATATTGCAGACCTGAATGAATGAATGAGTGAATAAGGAACTTACTAAAAAACGTTTAAACCAGTATTTAAAATTTATAAAAAAAATTTGCAATTGTCAGATGATAAATAACAAAGTTAATAGATTGTGTCATTTTTTTAAAAACTCTTGATTGAAATTACATTTCTGGCCTTTAATAGTTGATTTAATCTTTATGGGATCATTTATAATCTATAATAATTTGTCATTTTTCTAATTTTAATACAAAATTACATTATTATGATTAACAATGAAGAGAGAGATAATTTTTATGCATTAAAACAAAAACAATATAGTAAACAATAAAAGAGTTTTTCTAATGGTAAAATGAATGAGAATAAATCAATTTTGTGGATGCAGTTTAGTCATCAGTAGAAATAAACTTTTTTTCTGGAAAGTGTAATAAATGCTTTCAAAATATTCTCTTTTTGCATTGTTTTATTACTGTCAATTTTCTATTTCTGCTTTTTTAAATCAATATATGAATTCCAATCACTTTAAACACAGATGAAAGATTAAAGATCTAACAAAAGCTATCATATTCTCACAATTAGATCTAGTTATTATATATCCTTTCTGTTTTTTACCTCTGGAAAAAATGAAATTGTTTTACAAAATATAAAAGTAAATATTAATATAAGATGCAAAAATTTTTAGAATTTTTATTTTATAAAATATCATCTATTAGTAAATATATTAACTAATCAAATAATCAAGCAGGATTTATTATCAGGCAACACTTTAGTTAATTAAGTATACAATTGCTATGTAATTTGAACTAAGGAGAGGTGATTAAGTTACCATACTTTTAGTTCAAATTATATATCATTTGTATATTTAGTTAGCTAAAGTGTAGCCTGATAACAAATCTGGCTTAATTAGTTGATTAGTAATATGTAAGGGTGCACCGATTAATCGGCAAGTAATCGGTAATCGGCCGTATCGGCCACTTAGCCGATTAATCGGTATCGGCCATTCCCCCCGATTAATCGGTTTCGATAATCGGCCAATTTTACATTTTGGTATTTTTGTTAGAATGTTACGTACAATGCTAGTAATAAAATCTAATAAATTTCTGTTATATATTTATTATTTATTACATGACAAACTGAATATTAAAAAAATTTTACTAATCAAATTATTCCTTTTATCGATACATATTATAAGTATAATATAACGTATAATATAAAGTTTAAACTTTACATAAGAAAAAGTATTGAATAGGTTAAGAAGAAAAATTAAATTTTTATTTGTTTCATA
>NW_019385125.1:141651-159169 GCF_000671375.1 Centruroides sculpturatus | reverse complement strand
TACAATAGCGACGATTATTATTTTAAAAAATTTTTGTTAGGCTTAACATCGATGAAAATTCAACGCAAAATAGGTTAATAGCGATATACTAATATACTAATTACATGGGATATAATAATATACTACACTAATAATGGATTTTTTCATACTTTTCGGTTATCCGACTTTTCAATTATCCGACCAACCCCAGTCCCCAATTAGGGCGGATAATCGAGGTTCTACTGTATTCATATTTTTTAAGAGAAAATTCTGAATGTATGTTTATTACTGATTATATACAACAAAATTTTATATTTTGATTTACTGTAATTATAAAATATTGACACTTTATAATTATAAATATCATTATTCATTATTAATATCAATAATTATCAATATCAAATAATTTTAAATTTAATTAGTTATAAAATATTGATATTATTGTTTTTAAGAATATGAGTTAAAAATTAAAATGTTTAATTATTTAATTTCAAAAAAATAATAATTTTGAAAAATAAACTAAATGATTATTTCAAGTTTATTGATTACATTAATTGAAAATCATAAATAAAACTCACAGAAATTTCTTTCTTATCAAAATCTGAATGATCTGGTAAGGTAGCATTTTTGATTTCTAAGAAATTGTCTTCTTTTTCTATATGGCTGTGTACGTTTTTGACAGATATTCCTGGAGAATCTGGATAAGATAAATGTCCCTTCTGCTTGATAAAAACATGTCTTGGATATTCTTTTGGTAATCTGCCAACTGGATAATGCTGACTTGTCCCACATCCCATTCAGTTGTTTGTCATAACCTTTATTTAAATAAAATAAAGTAAATTATAATTCTAAGAGTAAAGTCAGATTATGAAGCATCATAATTCATTTTAAAATATTATTATTGTAAAATTACAAATAATGTCAAAGTATAGAGGCAATATAATTTAATTTTATAAATTTAATACTGTCATTAAATGTATACGATGATAAAGATCAATATAAGTAAAAAAATGATTTCTAGCATAATATAAAGTAATTACACCTAAATTGATTTTCTGATATAGTAAAACCTGTATAAAACAAACATTCTACAAAACAGAAACCTGTCTAAACAGAAAATAAATCTAAGAATGGGATGGTTTGCTATATTGTATATAATACTATTGCAAGCCAAAAATCTCTCTTAATGTGAAAACATAAGTGTTTTTACGAATCAGTTGCATGATAAAACCTGCATAAAGTAGAATTTTTCAGTCTAAAAAAAAAATGTTAAAAGTTTTTAGTTTTTAGAATTTTTTTCATAACTTATTAAATGTTCTCATGATATAGAAGAAAAATAAATGAAGACCTTTTTTTATTCTTTATTTTATGAGTGGCATTTGTAAAATTTTTAGCAGCAGTTAAATTCTAAATAATGGATGCAGTATTGGATTGTGATTGACTATTCAATGATGAGAATTACAGTCTATAATTTTTGTTTTTTTATTATTTAATTTCATTGTCTGGAAAGTAGCTGTTTCATCATATTACAGTTTCTTTCCAATTCTCTAGAAAATAAAGTTAATNATCTATATGAAAATTTTCAAAGATAATTTTTTATAACTATTCTTAATAAAAAAAATAAATTTTGATAATTTTGTTCCTATTTTTAATCTATTGATATTGATAATTAGATGATCAAGAGAGTAAAGAAATCAGTCTGCCATTCTAGGGAATATGGGTTATGGTTGGATCCTAATATATTTTCATGAATGATTTCATTTGGTTTTGGCTTGGATATATGTGATCAAATTTGATTCCCATCCATCACCACTTGGTTATTATATTGCAGACCTGAATGAATGAATGAGTGAATAAGGAACTTACTAAAAAACGTTTAAACCAGTATTTAAAATTTATAAAAAAAATTTGCAATTGTCAGATGATAAATAACAAAGTTAATAGATTGTGTCATTTTTTTAAAAACTCTTGATTGAAATTACATTTCTGGCCTTTAATAGTTGATTTAATCTTTATGGGATCATTTATAATCTATAATAATTTGTCATTTTTCTAATTTTAATACAAAATTACATTATTATGATTAACAATGAAGAGAGAGATAATTTTTATGCATTAAAACAAAAACAATATAGTAAACAATAAAAGAGTTTTTCTAATGGTAAAATGAATGAGAATAAATCAATTTTGTGGATGCAGTTTAGTCATCAGTAGAAATAAACTTTTTTTCTGGAAAGTGTAATAAATGCTTTCAAAATATTCTCTTTTTGCATTGTTTTATTACTGTCAATTTTCTATTTCTGCTTTTTTAAATCAATATATGAATTCCAATCACTTTAAACACAGATGAAAGATTAAAGATCTAACAAAAGCTATCATATTCTCACAATTAGATCTAGTTATTATATATCCTTTCTGTTTTTTACCTCTGGAAAAAATGAAATTGTTTTACAAAATATAAAAGTAAATATTAATATAAGATGCAAAAATTTTTAGAATTTTTATTTTATAAAATATCATCTATTAGTAAATATATTAACTAATCAAATAATCAAGCAGGATTTATTATCAGGCAACACTTTAGTTAATTAAGTATACAATTGCTATGTAATTTGAACTAAGGAGAGGTGATTAAGTTACCATACTTTTAGTTCAAATTATATATCATTTGTATATTTAGTTAGCTAAAGTGTAGCCTGATAACAAATCTGGCTTAATTAGTTGATTAGTAATATGTAAGGGTGCACCGATTAATCGGCAAGTAATCGGTAATCGGCCGTATCGGCCACTTAGCCGATTAATCGGTATCGGCCATTCCCACCGATTAATCAGTTTCGATAATCGGTAATCGGCCGTATCGGCCACTTAGCCGATTAATCGGTATCGGCCATTCCCCCCGATTAATCGGTTTCGATAATCGGCCAATTTTACATTTTGGTATTTTTGTTAGAATGTTACGTACAATGCTAGTAATAAAATCTAATAAATTTCTGTTATATATTTATTATTTATTACATGACAAACTGAATATTAAAAAAATTTTACTAATCAAATTATTCCTTTTATCGATACATANGAGGATATGTTGCGTTAGGAATTCTGTCTTCCATGAAAAAGCGGAGAGAAAAACTTATTCAGAACATACATTTTCGTGCTGGAGTGTATGTTGATTCTAGGTATAGAATCTTATTAAGTGCGGCAGAAAAACTAAAAGCAAGAGAAGGTCTTTCAGACATCCAATGGCGAATTAAAAGGCAAACACTAATTGATTTGGCTGAAAAGCCAGCAATTGTTGAGCTGTCACAGCCAACCTGTGATATGATAAATATAGATTTGGAAGATGATGATTTTGAAAAAGAATTGGATAGAAAAGAAAATAGTCGTCGAATTTCCACTATACATAATAAAGAAGACAACGAAATAGACAAACATGTTGAGAAAGACTCCAATGCAATAGAGGATGTGGGGAGATTAAAGGTGCATGTATTCGAAGACATTGACCATTATCCAGAGCACATCAGAAAAGCATGCAGAGTCGCTTCAAGCATGCCAACTTCTCAAGCAAGTGTTGAACATCTATTTTCCGGATTAAGATTGCTTTTAAGTGATAACAGGCAGTCAATGAAGGACGATTTGCTGTCTGCCATTTTATTTATTAAAATCAATGAGGTTGTATGTTAATTTTTTTAATAATAAATTAGTTGTAAATAAACAAGTTTTTTTATGTGTACTTATATACCAAAGACAAAATTAGTGTAATTCCTATAAGAATATTTTAACTGGAGCATGGAGCGGAGCTGGAGCAAGTACTTTGATACCGGAGCGGAACAACTCAAAAAAAATGGTCGCTCCAAAGCCCTGTTTACAACTTTAAATCGCTTTATTTTTTCCGCGGAAATTTAATTATAGGTTCAAGTGTACCGTGAGATAAAAAAAGTTGAACAAAAAAAATGATCTAGAGTCACGGCGGTGACATCCCGCCAAATAAAAAAGTCGCTGACTGACTAAATTATTTGCAGAAATCAGTTTCCTATTTTCGGGGGTCGCTTTCTCTGCCCCCCAATCACCTGAAGTAATTCTGAATATCTCTAAATATCAACTTCCTGAAACTCGATATATTGATACTAAGTCAAACTATCCCCGTAATTAATCGAGTTATTAATTAATATGCTATAATTAATAATTAGAAACTAAGTAATTTGGTACTAGAGGTAGTCATTAGACACCATCTCTCTAAATTAATAACTATAATACCAGTAATTTATTAAATAATTTAGAACCATCCGGAAAAAAGAACTGACCCAGAGCGGAGCTTGAGTCTGCTACCTCCGCTTACCGTGAGATGCGCTTGCCAGTTACACCATCCGGACCCTGTCTGGAAGTGAAAGCTTGCTCGCCGATCGTTTGGTTTAGTATATGAATATCTCATTCGAATGAAAATTGTTTACTTAGGTATTGTGCAAAATTTCAAGATATTCTATAAAGTGGTTGCCGAAATACTATATAAGCAACCGAAAAGTGCAAAAAAAAAACTGTATCTTTTTTCTTTTCTTCATCCGGCACTGCAGATGCTCGTAGAGAAATACTACTGGGTCTAGAAACCTCAAATTTTAAACTTAAGCCTTTCTCGTTATCAGTGAGGTGCTAATAAAACTTCCGGGTCGATAGGTCAAAGTTCACAGGGCGGTTACCAGGGCTTCTTAAACTATGGGTTGCGACCCCATTTGGGGTCGCTTAGCGAAATCTTGTGGTCACGAGATTTTAATGCAAAATATTGAAAATAATTTNAGCAGTTAAATTCTAAATAATGGATGCAGTATTGGATTGTGATTGACTATTCAATGATGAGAATTACAGTCTATAATTTTTGTTTTTTTATTATTTAATTTCATTGTCTGGAAAGTAGCTGTTTCATCATATTACAGTTTCTTTCCAATTCTCTAGAAAATAAAGTTAATTAAAAACATAACCTCATATAAAATAATAACCTGCCAAAACAGAAAATTCTGGCTAGCATTATCACATTCCATTATAATGATTTACAGTGACTATGTTGTTAGGATTAAGGAGCAACCCTGTAAAATTGTATTTAAGTAACTTAAAATTTAAAAAGTTTAGAGTGTCAAATGCAGAATGAAAAAACTGCAGGCACAAAAGAGGATTCAAAAAGAAGCTGGATGGAATGAATGTTTTTGTTTTGGAATGTTGAAATCAAATAATTTAGAGTGGTTCATCAGTTTCAGAGAGAAAGAAAAAAAAGACAGAGGAATGAACATACACACCAAATGGACCATAGTTTGAATAAAAGTCCAAACATTCTAATCCAGTGGTTCTTTAATGTTTTCAAGTTGCTGCCCCCTCTACAGTATAACCTATGACCCCTGTTCCATTGAGTAAATCTGCAAGGTATTTTCTATTTCCATTGCATAATCAATTTTTATTTTCAATTTTTTCTATATCATATAATAATATTTTCTCATTACACCCAAAGCAATTTTATTTAATGAAAATGCCACTTTTATTCCAGGTCCTGAGGCCATCCTGGGCTATCTAAGAAGCTCTGTTCTAATCAGTTGGAATGGTTATTTCTGATAGAACTGGAATGATAGCCTTATGTTTCCATTGAAATTAATGTATGCTCTTTATTTATGTATAATTGTGGTGAAACTAAATAAACATTAGTTTTTACAACATTAGTAAAACAAGTTTAATTGCCAATGTGATAAAAACACATTTTTGTCACATCAGCAATTAAACTTGTTTTACTGTCATTCTTGAAAACATAACTAATGTACATTATTTTCAATTTTCTAGTCATCTTCATTGTTTCTTTTTCTCTACATCCTATTTTTAATTTTTTAAATTCTACACTAGTTTCACTGGTTTTTTATTTTTGAAATGTATTTCAAACTAAATATAATGAAAAAATCCAATTTGACTTAAATAAATTTTAAAACAAATATTGTATATAAAATTGTACACTTTTTGTACAATGTTTTTATAATAGTTAACTTTTTTTCCCATGTTTAATCATATTTTTGTTAAATTTTTCAATTTATCAATAAATTAATAATGAAAAACATTTAGATACATAATTTTAACATCCAATTGCAGTTATTATATCATAGAACACAAAAAACTTATAATATGTGGTTATTTTTAAGTGTATATCATAAAAAATAATTTTATTAAAAATTGGTAGATGTATAAATACATCAACCAATTTTTAATAGTTTTTATACTCAGATATAGAAACAGTAATTCTATTCAGATAACTTTGGTATTTTTATTATAATATTATGAAAATTAAAGACAGTATAACTGTATGAAAACATTTCATACATTTCAATTAATTATTTAATAACAATGCAGTCAATACTAATGTAATTTTTTTTATCTTCAATAATGACCATTAAAAGGATGAAAACTATTAAGCTTTGTCCTTTGCATCTATTCTGTTTCTTTAATTTTAATACGCATTTCGGAAATTACAATATCTCTGAAATAATCCAAGGTAAAATAAAGTTGTTGATTGGTATAATTACGTAGTATGTAGATGTGTTAATTCCTAGAAAATAACTGTTTGAACTGGTTACATATTAAGACTATTAAGTTTGACAGCAAATAATATAACAAATACAACAATACAGGATGTTCAGAAAGTCATACTGTTAATAAGTCACTGTGCATATTTATATAACCTATTTATAGGTTATATAAATATGCACAGTGACTTATTAACAGTATTAACAGACATGTTTCAATATAGAACACAGAAGGTAAATATGTATGACAATTATAAACAATGTTGAAAGTGACCCCCATTAGTATCAATACCAGCTTGGATCCTTCTTTTGTTTCTAAACACCACTATCAGTTGCTTGCTTGAAATAGACTAAATGAATAATTCTGTTATCACTGCTTTCAAGTCATCCAGCATGTACAGATGATCTCGATACACTGCAGATTTTCCTGCTCCCTATAGATATGTCTGGTGGATTTAGATCTGGTGAGCGTGAAAGCCATACATCTTTCAAAATAATGCAAAAATATGATTAGAAAAGTGCACAGTGACTTTTCAAACACTGTGTACAATAAAATATTGTTGTAATTCTGCATGATACAGTCAGAGTAAGTTGGCAAGATAGCCAAGGCAGTTAAGGTATCAGCTTACAACTCTGGGAAACCTGGGATTGAATCTGAGTAGTTAAAAGACCCCAGGAATTTTTCACGGGCAATCTGCTTTGATATGTTGAGCTCCATCATTCACCATCAGTCACCCCTATTGTGAGCCTGGCCAAATCCATCATAGCTACTGTACATAAAAGGCTTTCTTACTGCCCAAAAAGTAGAAAGAGTAAAAAGGCCGACGGGAGATGGTGAGTCCTCCGAGTGTCCAGCATGTTTCAGGCCCACTCAAGTGAAGACTGGAGACGCCGACAAAAGGCGGAGAAGGCTCTCTGTATTCCGCATCGTTAAGGCTTGTTTGGGTGAATACTGGAGATGCCGACAGGGCGAAGAGGGCTCTCTGTGTCATGTTTCTTTAAAGCCCGCTCAAGTAAAGTGGCCGACGGGAGATGGAGAGGCCTCCGAGTGTCCTGCATGTTTATTAAGGCCCGCTCGGGTAAAACAGGAGATGCCGACAAAAGGCGGAGAAGGCTATTTGTGTTTCGCATCTTTATGGCCCGCTTGGATGAAGACAGGAGACGCCGAAGAAACGTGGAGAAGGCTTTCTGTGTCCTGCTTTATTGAATTTTGCGCAGGGCGAGTTTTTTGTTTTTCTTTATTGAGGTTCAATATGAGTTTGAAGTAAATTTTGTGGCCCTAACGTGCGTTTTATTACAACCGGGAATCTTAGTAGGTTTCTTTCTTTCATTATTACTAGTTGTAATATTGCATCCATTAGTTTAGATAGTAACAATACGGTGAGTTTCGAATAGTTGAATTTGAAGTGTTCAGAGGAAGTTATAAATATTTTCATTGTGAGTTGGGACGAATGAAACGCGACAAGTGATGTCAGTCGCTTATAAAGTTGCATTCTTTCCAACTCTTGGTGGAACTCTGAAGCGGCCACCTCCACGTGGTGAGTTCTGGGTTGTCGTTTGTCTGGAAATGACGAAGGGCAAGCGAAGAGCTGCTTGTTTCTTTCATTTGAATATTAAGGAATGGAAACATGCCGATAAAAACAGAAATTACAAAAGTAATTAAAGTTAGGAGAATTAAGTATCTAACTTTGGTATAAATCGCTTTAAGTGTTAATTCCTTTGTTTTAATTGTGATCGTAAATTTCAAATCATCCTAGTTCTGAATTATTAAAATATAGGTCTAAAATAGAATGTTTGTTAGTTTTATATTAAGTGATGTATAAGTAATACAATGCAACCGTTCATTTTTATATGTACAGCAAGACCTTGGGATGCATTCCTAGACGACAAAACGCTAAATAAAACCACGTTAAACCAGGTCATTTTAACACATAGTAAATAGGAAAAGGGGAATACACCACCAAAAATAAACAAATTTTACTTAAATTTTAAGTTATTTTTATATTAATACATACATAACACATAAATATATGCACACAGAAATATAAAATTTATTTTTGTGATGGAGGTCCTGGCTTTTTCGAAATTCTTCATTTTTTTTTGCAATGAAGTCGTCTAGTATCATTTGTCGGAGTTTTTTTTTTTTTCTTTAAACAAATATCGGTAGCAGAAGATTGCATTCAAAACGCCTCGTCTTGTTTTTGCACTCATTTCAAAATCTGGATCATTCGCTACAATTTGATCAACGATTTCGGTAATCGTTAAAAAACTTACACTAAGGAAATCTGTAACAAGTTTTTGAGTTCTTTGTTTTCAGAATCACTGTTTTCCAGCTCTACACGAATTCCTTGTTCTGCCAGTTCTTGAAGTTAGTCATTGGTAAGGCTCTCACCAGAAACCTGCAGTAACTCCTCAATATCCTGCTCTACATCTTCTGGTCTTGCTGTATTGATTAGGTTGACAATTTGGTAAAAACCCTACTCATACGCTACTGAATACAACAGCACCGGAAAGCGGCACTTTTTGACACCAATACAACAAAGCGGTAAGACAGCGGTGATGGGACGAGCCCAATGGTTTGAGTTGCCTTGCTTTGGCGCCGTTATATCTTGCTATTGTTGTCCGTTCCAGCATTACCAGATTTGGCTAACCTTTTTTAGTTTGGCATAAAAATGTCATTTGGCGCATTGGCTACTTTTGGGCTACTTTTATAAAATTTTTGGCTACAAACACTAAAAACATCTGGCAAATCTGATAGAGAAGAAGAAGTCGGATGAAAGAATCAAGAAAAATTCCATCGAGAAAGATTATTGAGCTCCAAGATTTCCATCAAAGTAAACCGAGAAGGAATAAGAACTATCAAACAACTCCAAAGAGCAAGCGTTCTGGAAATCCACCACCCCAAGATCATCACCAGTATTTGGGTACCCACTTTCCTCTATCCTCTATTCTATTGTTGGTTTCTGATTCTTAAATTCTCCCTCACTTGTTCAATGTTAGTTGTAAGTGCGTAATTATAGTTATATGTATTGCAAAATTATTGAAGACGGGAATTGATTGTGTCATAAAAATAGAACTGATAACAACCTGATAAAAATTGTAGTACTGCTCGTATTATACTTTTGTACTGGGACAGAGAATAGCGAGGTTGAGGCCGAAGTTTTAAACGCGGAAATGTGTACGTCGGACGTTCATCGCCGCTTTCCTGTAAGCCTAGTAGTTTGACAATGGTGTTTGGATAGTCAGTGGAATCATGCTCGACATTCCAAACACTATTGTCAAACTTCTAGGCTTACAGGAAAGCGGTGATGAACGTCTGACATACACGTTTCCGCGTTTAAAACTTTGGCCTCAACCTCGCTAATAGCTGGCATCCTAAAAACCTGTCTGAATTCACGCGAAATAAAGATATTTCTTATATATAGTTGTATCTAGTAAATCTATTCACACCTCACATCACAATATATTGAATCCTATAATTTTATTATATTTCAGAGAATATTATAATAATATAATGCATGTTTTATCTTTATCTAAAGCAGTGATTTTCAACCGGTATGCCATGAAAATTTTTGAAGGTTATTAAATAAATTATTTTCGAACGAAGCCCAAAGAACAATAAGTGTACGTGTCAAAATTAAAACCTCTTTAAGAGTTTTTCATTGTTATCTAAATATATAAAATTACTTGTCTTGACTGACTGAGTCACTGATTCATCGTTGCCCAGAGCAAACCGCTGAACCTAGAGGTGAAATTTGGTACACAGTTAGGGTACGTCATGAAAACGTACACTAAGAAGTGATTTTTCAAAATTCCCCCGCGGGGGGCGAGGGAGAGCATTAAGGCTTAACCGGAAGAATGGCTTCTATTGTACTATTTTAGATGCGATTTTTTGTTTTCAATTACATTCAGTTTTCATTGAGTACTCAGGTGTAATAAATTGATAACATTTCAGATTGTTATAAATATTTTTACATGTTTCAATTTTTTAACCAAATGTTCGAACCGTTTTAAATTCGAATTTGTTATTGCTAACATTAAAAGTGCTCAGCAAATAAACACAGAAATAAAACACCTTAATTCGTTGCTGAGAAAAATATAATTGAAAAACAAACGTTTTCAGCCCGATTAACAGGCCATCATCAGGTCAAAAAANATTGACTTTCGGATAATCGATGCTGTACTGTATTAATTTGTATATAAAATAATAAAAATGAAAAAAATAATAATAATAATAGTAGGATACATTAATACAGTAACCCCTCATTATATTACACGTCAAGAAACAAATCAATGAACAATATATCAGATAGCACAATAAAATGATGTATCTATCTACCTGTTATGTCTATTTTCAATCTCCATGCCAACTTTTTTTTTGTGGGTTATTTCATACAATTTCAAGGTTAATGTTTTGAATAAGATAATATTTTTTTGCTAGTAGAAATTCAATTGCAATTATTGGTTAAAATGCTTTTGTATTTAAAAAACAAAAATATGTGATATATCTTAATGAATGATATAATGATTCACAATATAACAAGGAGTTACCATATATTAAAATTTAAAAATTATCTGAAAATTTATGAGAGCGTTAAAATTCTTCATTAAAATAAATTTAGATTTTTATAAAATATAATTGATTCAGTTAATCTTATTTTAAAAACTACCAAAGTATTCATCCATTTTAGTAAAGAAATGGTCAATAATTTCCTCTTGCTTACAAGTTTGCTTTTTCATAAAAATATCAAAATAGATTCCTGTATAGTTCATTTTTCTTTTCTATACAGGCAATCAATTTCATAAATGTTATATTTAAAATCAGACATTTTTTGTGTGTCATGTTGAATTATAAATTATTTCATATCAATTGATATACAATAACATATGTTTTAAAGTAGCTGTTATTTAAAAAAAAAAATAAAACATGAGAACTTTTTCTGTGAAAATCTATTATATGTATGTATGTATATATAAAATGCAGTTGAAGATATTGTCCAGTTTTATAATTTATGCAGACAGATAATAATGATTTTATATAATAATACATCATATTGAATTATATAAAAGAATGCATGTCAAATTAGCATTGAATATAGTTGTAGTCTATAATAATAAATTTAAACAATTTAGATCAATAAGATAAAATATTGATGTCAGTAGAATATAAATGTTACATCTCTTCATTTTTTTAAACTAAATGAAATTGCATTCTGAATTGATATTTTTTCAGAACTTTAATTTGCTATTTAAGCATTAAAAATTTTTTCTGGAACAGTAAAAGTATAAGCTTAACTTAAATAAATTAGTACAATATTTAAAACAATTTTAAATTATAACAAAATACAATAAATGCCTATGAAAAATTTAATAGTATTGTAAATAATTTAACATAATTGAAATTAAACTGACTCACGTGTGGTCTCATCCATGTCACTTTCCCATCTATTAGAGGATTATTAAAAAAGATTGAACTATTCTTTGGTGGAAATTCAATATCAACAAACAGCTGACCAATTGTTAATGATTCTATCTTCATAACATTATCATGTTCCTGTAAAATAAAAAAAATTATTATTTATTTACTTATTTTCCTTTTTAACTCTTTCCACCCTGTAAGCAATATAGGCCTTTCCCCCACATTCATTGTAGGTTCAGCCTGGCCCACTATTTGGGGTGATGGGTGGTGAGAGATAAGGCCTGACATATCTGGGACTGATTGCCCATGAAAACTTTCTGGGGTTGCCCCAGCTTGAAAATCTTTATTAGGCAGTCAATCCATTTTAATTTGTTCAAATTGATTACATAAAAAGTTAAAAACTTTTATGAATTAGTCCTGAAAAATTCCTGGAGTGTTTTTGACTGTCCAGATTCAATCCAAGGTCTCCCAGTTAGATTGTCAATTTAACCACCTCGGCCATCTGACCAGCAATTATTATTATTATTCAACGTATTCTAATTAATTTGAAAAGAAATTTGACTTATAAATACATATTATTTTTATATGACAAATTTTGTTTATTTATAAATATCAATATTACTTATTCTAATCCTATCCTTTCTTTCTACTTTTTGTGTATAATCCATAGAAAATTATATCTTTAGATTAATATAAATATTATATCAATGCAAAAGTAAAAGTGCAATTTATTTATTTAATTATTAATAATAAAATATTTTAAGTGTGTTCTTACTTACTTGCATGTAGTAGTTATATTTTTACATATTNACTTAAACTTGGTTGGTGGCAATGCTGTGACAGTATTGCTGTTTTAACATCCAAACTTGAAGAGTGGTCAATGTGATTTATTTTTTCCAGTGCATAGTAAATATCATGTTCAAATTTTGTAAGATTTCATTTTCTGTCTGTACTCATATTAAAACTCAAGTTTAATTTTGAGTGTAGAGACAAATTTTATATAAAAGGAAAAAAAAGCTAGCAGGTGAGCCAGATGTTGCTCGGGCAAAAAGTAACGATAACGAAGATTAAGATTATTATATTATAACCGATCTTACCCGTTTTCATTAGGTGCAAGAATTAGGTCCCCCCTTCTTCCGAGACTAATTAGAGCAGTGTTTCCCAACCTTTTTTGTGCTATGCCCCACCTAAACCTTTCTAAAATTCTTATGTCTCCCTAACATATACAGCGACTATACGGTTAACTTAAACTCTGGATAAGTCCATTTTCGAATTGCCCTCCTTAGCAATCCAATTGCCCCCTGTGGGGCGTGGGCCCCACGTTGGGAAACACTAAATTAGAGAATTTTTAGATGGGTTTAAAAGCATGTTCGATTTTTCGCAAAAAAAAAACTATAATAGTACAGTAGAAATAGAGTTCTTTAGGGTAATCCTTAACCCTCTCCTTCTCCCCTAGAGAGAAGAATCTCGAAAAATTCCTTCTTAGTATACATTCTTATGACGTATCCTGTGTACCAAATTTCAACTTTCAACTCCTAACCGTTTGAACTCTGAGATTATTAATTATTATGTTGGGTTTTGTGAGTTATACTCGGTTCACACCGGTGGCTGTGTACTCTGCCAGACCAGAGTCAAGGCATCTTTTTTTAATTGTGAATGTTATCTACACCAGGTGTCTTCCAGTTGTGTGTTCTGTTAACAACGTAGCGAATGTCGTGTACTATACGTTTATTTCAGCACAGGGCATAGTTGGTATGTTGTGCAAGTTTNCTTTTTTTACATTATATCTATGCACTTTTAGTCTTACTCCTAAGCTCCTGTTGGTGATGCCGATATAGTCTTTCTTAACATCTAGTTGGATGTTCTCATAAGGAACTTTATAGACACCTGTTTTTTTCTGCTTTTATTCTATCTTTATCATTCCTCAATATCTTATATAAATTTGAGGCTCTTTTTAAAACCATTCTTGCTTGTTTCCTATTAGCAACTTCTTTCATAATACTATTCAAATTACTATTATATGTAAACTTCAAGCGCCTATTGGAAGCGATATTTAAGCCTTTTTTGACCTGATGATGGCCTGTTAATCGGGCTGAAAACGTTTGTTTTTCAATTATATTTTTCTCAGCAACGAATTAAGGTGTTTTATTTCTATGTTATTGCATATTGGTTCGATTATAGAATGATTGTAAACGTTCCAGAAAATTGATCAAATTGAAAACAGTTGTTTGATTCTCAGCAATTCTCATCATTCTCAGCGGTAGGTGTTATATAACAATTACTATGGTTCTTGAAATACTGAATATAAATGGGGATTGCTTGCAAAACCACCGTGGGCGAAGTCGCGGGTAACAGCTAGTAATAAATAAACGTATACATAATGTAATAAAAATATTTGAGCAAAATTATATATGCATTATACAGAGTTATTTCATTTAAAATGAAATTTTCTTTAAATCAAAAATGTGTCTATAATTGTCCAAATTTAGTTCAAATTATTTTAACCTAAAAATAGCGGGACATCGAGCAGGTTTCTAAAGGCAATTACCGTGCCACTTTTAAATGCAAATCAAGATTTAATGTTAATTGCTTTTCTTATTTAAATTAATATTTTTCATTTACATAACTAGTGGTATTGTTGTAACCTGCTGCTATTTTAAGGAACAACAATACTGTTTTATTTAATTCACAAAAAATATACACAATAAGAATTAGGGTTAAGTGGCAAGTACGTAATATGGTGATAGAATGTTTACAACCAGGGCTTTGGAGCGGAGCTGGAGCTGGAGCATGGAGCAGGTGGAGCAATGGATTTTTACTCGGAGCAGGAGCGGAGCCGGAGCACGGAAATTTGTAGTGCTCCACTGCTCCAATATATATATTTATTTAATATTTGAGACGATGACAATGGAAGTGGCATAAGTTGTAATATTTACAAATGTTAAGAATACAATAATTGAATATGCCATGCTTGATCGTCTTCTTTTTTTCAAAGACTACTGCAATCAAGTAGCTGCTGCTGGGACAAAAGACCTAGAACTTAGCAAAGCAGAATGGGACGAAGTAAAACATACCAGAACTGTTTTAGAAAAACCAAATATTTCGACAATTGCTCTTCAAGTTGCCAATCTTACTCCGAGGATGTTTATGAAAGAATGGTGTAAACAAGAAAAATGTATGGAAGATTTTGAGGATATGTTGCGTTAGGAATTCTGTCTTCCATGAAAAAGCGGAGAGAAAAACTTATTCAGAACATACATTTTCGTGCTGGAGTGTATGTTGATTCTAGGTATAGAATCTTATTAAGTGCGGCAGAAAAACTAAAAGCAAGAGAAGGTCTTTCAGACATCCAATGGCGAATTAAAAGGCAAACACTAATTGATTTGGCTGAAAAGCCAGCAATTGTTGAGCTGTCACAGCCAACCTGTGATATGATAAATATAGATTTGGAAGATGATGATTTTGAAAAAGAATTGGATAGAAAAGAAAATAGTCGTTGAATTTCCACTATACATAATAAAGAAGACAACGAAATAGACAAACACGTTGAGAAAGACTCCAATGCAATAGAGGATGTGGGGAGATTAAAGGTGCATGTATTCGAAGACATTGACCATTATCCAGAGCGCATCAGAAAAGCATGGAGAGTCGCTTCAAGCATGCCAACTTCTCAAGCAAGTGTTGAACATCTATTTTCCGGATTAAGATTGCTTTTAAGTGATAACAGGCAGTCAATGAAGGACGATTTGCTGTCTGCCATTTTATTTATTAAAATCAATGAGGTTGTATGTTAATTTTTTTAATAATAAATTAGTTGTAAATAAACAAGTTTTTTTATGTGTACTTATATACCAAAGACAAAATTAGTGTAATTCCTATAAGAATATTTTAACTGGAGCATGGAGCGGAGCTGGAGCAAGTACTTTGATACCGGAGCGGAACAACTCAAAAAAAATGGTCGCTCCAAAGCCCTGTTTACAACTTTAAATCGCTTTATTTTTTCCGCGGAAATTTAATTATAGGTTCAAGTGTACCGTGAGATAAAAAAAGTTGAACAAAAAAAAATGATCTAGAGTCACGGCGGTGACATCCCGCCAAATAAAAAAGTCGCTGACTGACTAAATTATTTGCAGAAATCAGTTTCCTATTTTCGGGGGTCGCTTTCTCTGTCCCCCAATCACCTGAAGTAATTCTGAATATCTCTAAATATCAACTTCCTGAAACTCGATATATTGATACTAAGTCAAACTATCCCCGTAATTAATCGAGTTATTAATTAATATGCTATAATTAATAATTAGAAACTAAGTAATTTGGTACTAGAGGTAGTCATTAGACACCATCTCTCTAAATTAATAACTATAATACCAGTAATTTATTAAATAATTTAGAACCATCCGGAAAAAAGAACTGACCCAGAGCGGAGCTTGAGTCTGCTACCTCCGCTTACCGTGAGATGCGCTTGCCAGTTACACCATCCGGACCCTGTCTGGAAGTGAAAGCTTGCTCGCCGATCGTTTGGTTTAGTATATGAATATCTCATTCGAATGAAAATTGTTTACTTAGGTATTGTGCAAAATTTCAAGATATTCTATAAAGTGGTTGCCGAAATACTATATAAGCAACCGAAAAGTGCAAAAAAAAACTGTATCTTTTTTCTTTTCTTCATCCGGCACTGCAGATGCTCGTAGAGAAATACTACTGGGTCTAGAAACCTCAAATTTTAAACTTAAGCCTTTCTCGTTATCAGTGAGGTGCTAATAAAACTTCCGGGTCGATAGGTCAAAGTTCACAGGGCGGTTACCAGGGCTTCTTAAACTATGGGTTGCGACCCCATTTGGGGTCGCTTAGCGAAATCTTGTGGTCACGAGATTTTAATGCAAAATATTGAAAATAATTTATGAGAGTTTGAAAATGGCACGCTTTGTGTCATAGGTTTCGTGAGTTGCGCTTTGTGACACTTCTGGTGCAGCGAGACAATGATTCAGCAACACTGATTATAGTGTGAACTAGTGTAGTGTTGTCGCTTTTCAGCGTATTCAGTTGTCTCTGTTCCATTGTAACACAAGAGTGAACTGTGGTAGTACACCATTATTGTTTTTGCAAATTTATATATATCTTTATTTTATATTTTTTTGGGTCGCGAGAAAAATCACAATCATAAATGGTGTCGTGAATAAAAAAAGTTTAAGAAGCCCTGCCTTAAAGCAATTTCAGTTTTATGCTGGGCTGTTGGAGTCGATAGATTTTTACACGACTTCGACTCCGACTTTTCCTTACCATCCGACTCCAACCAGGGGCGGACTTGTTAACAAAATAGGCCCGAAAATTCTGCGTCATCACGTGACCTCAGAATATAAGCTTCAATAAATATACAGTAGAGGGTCGTTTATCCGAATCAATTGGGGACTGGGGTCATTCGGATAACTTATTTTTCGGATAACCAATTATGTACGAAAAAATATATTAATTTATCCCGTGTTGAAATTTTTCTCCGTTGCGTGTCGCTTCGCGTTGAATTTTCGTCGATGTTAAGCCTAACGAAGACTATTGTATCGTTAAAAATTATTTTTTT
>NW_019385125.1:135988-137740 GCF_000671375.1 Centruroides sculpturatus | reverse complement strand
GCCTATTTTTCGAACGTGAGCCTCTGCCTAACCCACGAACGCGGACCTTGTTAACCCGGGCGACGTCCGAGCCGGTATCATACTTAGATCTGGTTACTACCATGATAATTATCTCCACAGAATGTGGGTGTGTGGTCACTCTTAGCTTCATTTCTCCCCATAGACCTTACTGGCATGGGTGTCCTTACCAGGAGCTTGTGCTCCAGCCTGCATTGCCCTATGGTTCAGTAAAATTACTGGGCTCTCCCACCACGACCAGGTGGTGACCACGGGAGAGTTATTATTATTATTATTATTATTATTATTAACCCATCTCGATTATATTATAAGATTGTGAATGCTAATAACGAGTAAAATATTCATTAAGTCCGGACAATATTCATTAAGTTCACACTGGAGATATGACACATGACTCCCTTCTATGTCTCTACCCTGTCGACCTTTAATTAAGAACGAAAATTTAATAGCATTAATGCCCTTTATACACATGCTACTGTGCCAAATTTTGTTTCTTAAACTTTACTCATTCTGAGATATTGTTTAATATTTCAGAACAGAATAAAGAAATTAAACAAATTAGACGCCAACATACGCGCGCGCGCGAATGTTTCTTTTTATTTGACATTTTTGGGGTTCGAGAGGTCTCCAAATTTATAGATTTGCAAAAACTCAGAGGGTCAAATGTGACACGATTCAAATACTTTTTCGATTTTTATATACATAACAAGTTGGAAAAATAAAGAGTCGAAGTCGGGGGATTTTTGACGACTCCGACTAAAACACCAAAACTCCACGACTCCGACTCCACACCCCTGGTTTTATGGCTTGATTTTATGCTTATAAGAAGAAAATTGCATCGAAACAAATGAATTTTATTCGAAATGTTATCCAGATTAACAAGATCAAATTTATGCGAATTAGAACTTTTTGTAACCATTTTTCTAAACGGCATATTAAGAACGTTCGGTCGCCGACTGAATTATCGTCTTGTCTGATGCAATAATATAATTATCAACCAAAAACAATTGATATCCAAACAAAAGCATCTGAGATATAAAAAATATGCGCCAAGTAAAAACTTATGACAATTTAGATGACAGTGAAACTTTTTTCTTAGCAGTTTTTCTTTGGTAAATATAAGCTTGGCGCTTGGAAGCGGTACCCACAATATTTTTGCCTGTATTATACTTTTCTACATTTCGCTTCCCAGTGCCATGCTTATTTTTACCAAAGAAACACTCAAAAAGAAAAAAATTAACTATCATCTAAATCAGTGTTTCTCAACCTCTAACGAATCGTTGCCCCCTTCAACATAGCATCGCCCCCTCCAATAAAACCGTTACGTAGTATCGCCCTTTTCATTTCAAAATTCCGATGCCGAGGGCCAAGGCCAGAGTCGGTAGATTAACTGGCCTTTCGACTAATAGTTCAAACTTAGCTAGAGACAATATTTGCCGTTAGTTGGCGCCACTGTTAGCAGGAGATCGTTGTTCTTGCTAGGTATATACTGAAGTCAGTGATTTTGACCTATAATAATTGTTTTTTTAGCTCCATAAAAATGCCAACGTGCTTTGTGCCAGGATGCAAGGCAGGATATAAGTCATCGAACGAGAAGAGACATTTCTTCCGTGCTCCTAGCGATAAGATTGAGGAGTGGATGCGATGCATTCCACGAGACGACAAGATGCTAACAAATAAATGTTACGTTTGTGACGTACATTTTGCGAGTAGATTTATTTTAAAAACCTTCTC